>NC_136484.1:166312490-166347490 GCF_053919585.1 Euprymna scolopes | reverse complement strand
TTGACGCGAAGGTGAAAACGAAAGGGAGGGGGGGAAGCCAACCACCTAACTGTCTCGACCACGAGGGCAGATGAATTGAGAAGCGTGTTAAATTAAAAACTCCAAGATGTTTGATTGGCAGGTGGCCGCTTTTACGATAACGTGGTAGTTTTTTTTATTTAGATGATGGGGTGGAAACCAGCTCCCCATTTAAAGGGGATGAAAGCTGCTTTCTTTTGGACGTTTCCGGCGATCCGGCCGTGAACGATACGTAGCTTCGAATCAGTTTCGCTTTTATTATACGAAAAAGCTGAATCCATAATTTCAACGTTTCAAATACTGAATGAAATGTTGGAGTTTACTACTGTATGAAATGATGTAGCTAATATATGACGTTAGTTCTGTTAGTGGCCAATTTTTGTGGGGAAAAATGACATTAATGTGGATGTTTCCACTACCCCTGTCCTGGCCAAGAAAAGAAAAAAAAAACTGTATTTATGCCCCCCTCCTAGCAATTGCAAGAACTGTGCAAAACAAATAAAAGAAGGGGTAGGGTGGGGAGGGGGTAATGAAGGAACTCCTGCATAATTAAATTAAATGATTTATTTGATATATAAATATAACGTTGAATGATTTATTAAATATGTAAATATTAAGTATTTGTTTTAATATATAAATATAACGTTAAATGATTTTTGAAATATATAAATATAACGTTAAATGATTTTTGGTTGCTAATGCAGAGAATAATCCGCGCTATTTTTTAAATCGTATTTCTACGTTTAATTAAAGTTTTATGATATGTTTGTTTTTTTTAATTGTAAGGTTAAAGTACAGAATAGGTACAAAACACTCTTCCCTCCCCATGTTAAGAATGGCTTTTTAAATAATAATGTTATTATTTCAGCACGGATCACTCTCTGCATGAGTATAATTTTTTAATATATAAATATAACATTAAATGATTTGTTTAATATATAAATATAATGTTAAATGATCTTGTCAAAATTAAGGTACTCCTAATTTGATCCGAATTCTTGTCATCGGTGTCAGCCGAGCAGTGTCGTAACGGACGCAGAATACTGGAAAAAAGAAAACAAATGGTGCCAAGTACCAATGCAAATAATGCTAAAAAAAAGAAACAAAAAACCTACCCTGTAAAATGGAAATATGTTTATTTCATTTTAGTATTGAATTTTTCTAATTTATTTTGTTGTGTTGTTATTGCAAAAGATTTATCAACAATTAGTCTCCAATAAAAACTTGTGTACCCGTATAATAGTTGGGTGTAAGTAGAACAGATTTTTTATTTAAAAATTTTCTTTTTAAAATTTAAAAATTTTTTTATTTTTATTTTTTTATTTTTTATTTTATTAATCTGTAACCGTAGTTTGAAACCATCGTTTGCACACGGTGTTTTTTTTTAATTAAACATTAAAATATTTTTTAAATTTAATTTTTTTATTTTTTTTATTTTATTAATCTGTAATCGTAGTTTGAAACCATCGTTTGCACACGGTGTTTTTTTTTAATTAAACATTAAAATATTTTTTTAAAATTAAAATTTTTTTTATTTTTATTTTTTATTTTTTATTTTATTAATCTGTAATCGTAGTTTGAAACCATCGTTTGCACACGGTGTTTTTTTTTTTTAAACGTTTGTGCCTGCATCGCTGTCCTAGTCGCTTTATTCCAATTCGAATGTCGTCTGCTTCAATTTAGATAGAATTTTTGTAAATGTGATAATGAAACTCTCAGAAATTCCAAATAAAAGAATAACTAATAAATAATTAACTAATCAGAAAATAAGAAATCCCCCCCGCCGTAGTCTCTCCTTATAAATTACGGTAACCATAACAGAATAAAAAAGAAAACAAATCATATATAAAGTGGAGTAATCGTTTCCACATTAGAAGAACGCTCACGGCTGAGACCGACGATAGCCGGTATCGCCCGATCGATGCGTGACTGGAAATCACGGGAAGTCGGATCAATTTTAAAGAAAAAGGAAAAAGTCCATTTAATTTAACATCGGATGCATATGAAACTCTATTTACCTGAATGTTGGCTGCTAAGTGTTTATCGATGAGGCTACGGTTGAAAAGAAAGGAACGTGGCCTGAATACAGTTGGGTACGAAAGTAACAGATGTAGACTGTGTGAGTTAGAGTTTTTTGTATAACCTGGAATCGAAGGTTAGTTCGTTTCGTTTAAAAAAATAAAATAAAATAAAATAAAATAATAAAAAAAAGATGGCATAAGTAATCCTTCGAATCTCTAAGAAAAGAAAACAAATAAAAATGAAATAAAATAAATATCATAAGTAACCCTTAGAGTAGCTGCAATCTAAAGTTGCGTTTCACCCGAAGGGAAAATGCGAGTGCCATTTTTTTAAGTAACTACGAATTCAAACCGGTGTTTCTTCCTAATGTCCCTTCTGGAGTATCCGCACCGGTGTTAAGTGGTCGCGGGGGGAGTATGAATGCAGCAGAGAGAAAAGATTTTACCACTTCCATTGATTCTTACAGGTTTTGGCAGTGAACTCTCACAAGAAAAAAATATAAGAATGTACGGTTATCGAGAGAAGTGTAAGGGTAATAGGCCTATAGCACACCTCAGATAATGTGCTGCAGTTTGCGCACATTACATTTGCATGAAATGTCTTGAGTTTTAATCCTATCACGGTCAAACTCAGAGGGGAAAAATGACTTCATTTTATTTATATAGAAGATAGATAGATAGAAGAAGAAGATAGAATAGATAGAAGAAGAAGAAGAAGAAGAAGAAGAAGATAGATAGAAGATATATATATATATATATATATATATATATATATATATATAGTAATTTATAAAATATATATGGCGATTAAGCTACACTGAATATTCGGCGTTTCATCCACTCTAGGACTCCTCAGGCTTATGCACATAAGTCTGAGGAGTCCTAGAGTGGATGAAACGCAGAATATTCAGTGTAGCTTAATCGCCATATATATTTTATAAATTACTAACTAGCTCTACCTACGTATTGAGCACTTTTGAAGTAAATACTTAAAGTTCACGCATAAATCTATACTTTCGTATATTAATTTTATGTGAGTAAATTAAGTAGTTATATATATATATATATATATATATATATATATATATATATATATATATATATATATACACAATGTAACCTCCGTTTTCCCAACGTTTCGCTCAGTGTAACTTATATCTTATCGAACTAGGATATTTGTACGAAATTTCGAACGAGACCCTTTGTTTAATAGACGGAGGTAGTATGCTCTCATTCCGTCAGTAATGATAGCGCAGAAGTACCAAGTAGTTTGTAGTTTTGTTTTTGATCGCCCGCACTGAGAATTGAACCTTCAACCTTCAAGAGAATATAATCTACAACTAAATTTCACCAAATACTCTAACCACTTCGCCACGGGTCCCTGTAACCTCCGATCTCCTTCCGGTGTACCTTGTCGAATTGGTGAATCTATACGGAATTTTGAACGAAACTATCTAATCCACGACTGTAGCTTGTCTAATTCCGGCAGGCCTAATCGGGTAGAATTCTTCAGGAATTTGCAATGTTGTTCTTACCAATCATAACCCGCGCTGGGGATTGAATCTTTAACCTCCTGAAAAGTTTCGTTTCTACCTTATTCAAGCAAGGCCGCCAATCTCCTGTATTTCCTCCTGTATCAGAAAATACGCTATGCGACATACAAATATCTGTTCAGGCTGGTGCCGAGCTAATTGAAAACCTTGATTCCAATAAGGCAACTGGCCCTGACGGTATTCAAATTATAGTGCTAAAAAGCTTCAACCAGAACTAACTCCCATATTTATAAAGCTGTTTAAGAGTTGTCTTAAGGAGAATTGCTTCCCAACACCCTGAAAAATCTCATCGGTATGCCCTGTATTTAAAAATTCAGGTGATCGGTCATCTACCTCTCAGTACTAATCAATGTTTCCTGTGGATCATGAGTAAGTTACTTGAATCCGTGTTAAACAGAGAAGTAATCAAGTACCTCAGCAAAAATAACCTTCTTTTTGACATGCAATATGGTTTCCGTTCTGCTAGATATATACAGCAAATAAGCTTACGGTTATTTTTCATAGAATCAGCAAATCTCTCGACATATCAATGGCCTTTGATAAGGTATGTCATAAAGGTCTACTTCACAAGATCTTCAGCTGTGGTATAGCTGGAAATGTCTTTTGATAATTGATTTGATAATTGAAAAGACATTTCCAGCTATACCACAGCTGAAGATCTTGTGAAGTAGACCTTTATGACATACCTTATAAAAGTCCATAATTACCCTTATCCTCGAGTGGTCTCTGGGCATTGCTAAGTAATGATTCATTTGTAAAAAAAAGTGAATATTTCAAATAAATCCATTACAAAAAACTAAATCCCAAACGGAGGAACATGTTAAAATGTATTTTGTACGATTAATTTATATAGGTGACAACAATAAGGAAGCAGTCATAAATGAACTCAGTTTTACTATAATAATAGATATCTCTTTTGAGATAGTCGTTCGATCATAAAATGACTAAAGTGATGAATCTCTCTGGATATTTTCCAAGACAAATAATCTGACGAAACTGTCCAATTCTATCGTCCGCTTCCGTTCATTCCTGGCACATTTTTTAAAAATTTATTTCTTTGCATTTAATTTTTAATCTATAAAATTTCTTTTATTTCTTAAACGAATTTCAGTTCCAATGTTTGATGGAATCCGTTTACTTTTCATTGATTAATAGTCAGTTTGTAAGTTTTCTTACATTTTTTTCTCTCATTTTTTTATTTCATATATTACAATTTTTTTTATTTCATATATTACAATTTTTTAGTTCGAATTTTTAATTTCTAAAATCTTGCACTTTTTTGCTTTATTCGTTTGTAAACGCCGTTTTTCTCGACTGCTTTTATATTTGTTTCATTTCAAAATGTTGAGGCCTTTCCTCATATTCTCTTGACTTTTATATAAGATTATTTTTCTTGTTTTTTTTTTTATATAACGCTTTTATCAATTTCCTCTTCTCCTTTTTTCATTTGATTTCTATTAATTAAATTTCTTTAAAAAATTTAATTTCTGAGACATTTCTCTTTACTTTTCTGGTTAGATGCGTCCACAAACCTTTTTAAGAGGTCCCGTCCGTCTGTCTGCACGGTTAAGCTAAGAAAAAAAAACTTCTAGTGTTACCGGGAGAAATTGTATCGTATTTATATGAATGTATTCATTACATTATAATTTATTATGACACCATTGATCAATTGCACCCAACTCTCTCTCTCTCTCTCTCTCTCTCTCTCTCTCTCTCTCTCTCTATATATATATATATATATATATATATATATATATATATATACACACACATATATATATATTCATAATTAAGTATAATTGATATAATTGACCAATATGCACGAAAAAATATCGATATTGACATATTAATAACCGATTGTTTCTACATAACGAAACGGATATCGTTATTCTTTCATATTGCCCTCTTGTTATATTTAACATACATAGATCTGCCAAAGCAAAAGGATAGCACTACACGAAGAGTGAAATATATTTAAAAAAATAACATATTTTTCAAAAAGCAAATATGTATGTGTGTGCGATTGTGATTCTTTTATCATTGAGTTGGTGTGTAAAGCGACGTACAAAAATAACGAGGTAATATCTTCTTCGTGTTACAATGGTTCCACTAATCTGTTGCATCAGTCTGCAATCCTAATACCATTTGTACACGTATGATTGGAATTTCCTTTTCTAGCATTTACACTTTTCATTTTTCATTTAGAATCACATTAAGATGAGTATTTACACGTCCATATCTCGTCTCCAGATCTTCCTCGTATGACGCCATGTTTTTTCACATCTCGGCAAGTATTTTTTTCATTTTTTCAATTTCGCGTTACTCTTTCCACTTCAATGTCTCTTCCAATTTTGTCCCTGATTTAACCTTTTGCTTCTTGGAATAATTTCTCAGAAAAAAGTCTCTAAGAATTATGATTTTTCTTTATTTCATTACTGGATTATAACTTTTAACTTTATTTAACACACACACAACGTTTAAGCTTAAATTAGCATTTTCATTGTTAGACGCACACATCTAATTCAATTCAATATAATGGTAAACTAGCAAATATACGTTCTCTCCGGTCACACAATTTTTCTAGGTTCGAGTGGAATGATGATAAAGGGAAGGAACATAGCTAATGGTATTTACTCTAGGGAGCTTAACCCATTTCCTTCCGAGGAAAAAAATCATAATATCAAGTTTACAAGCAGGCCTCAGTCGTATGTATATCTTAGAGAAGAAGGCTACGTTAGATTTCTCAGTTCTTGCAAGAAGCTGTCGATGTACTCCTAGATACAACGCTAGATAATCACAAATGCCCACCCATCTGGTGCTGACCAGACTTAACGTTGCTTAACTTCGGTAATCTAATGAGAACCGGTGTGTCAACGTGATTATGTCGTACATAGTATATAGTGAACGTAAATATACTACACTGACACCCCCAAAAGAGGAGGACGTAATTACGGAAAAGATACTATCCTGAAGAACATACACTACCTCCCCCAAAAAGGAGTTACTACATGGGTGAATTATATCCCGACAACAAAACAGTACAGACGAACGATAACATTGTCGCCCTAGAAAAGACGACATGATTCCATGTCCGATTAAGGAAAACCAGTTTTCTTTTTTTTTATTGTTGCATACCATCTACTAATATTCATCGGGCGAGATCGGAGATGCGCTGCTGTAAAACTCATGCTCTCTACCGATCCAAGTTATGAAAACAGGACCATTGCCAACACCTTCAAAATACAAATCCAGATGGTTCAACGCTTGAGGGCACAGCTTGACGAAATTTTCGGCCACGGTTATAGTCTTTTGTGTGATTTCAAGTGAACACCACATCATGCTACCTCACATCTTCGAAGTCGGCTTAAAAGTCAACACCAAAGTGTACCTGGATGTGCTGAAGAGTGTGGTGATCCCCTGGTGCAATCAGGTGGCTGCTGGCAGACCCTGAGTGTGGCAGCAAGATCTGGCACCGGCCCACAAGTCCAGAGAAATCTAGGCTTGGCTTCAGAAGGAATGCTACGACTTTGTACTCTTCTCTGTCTGGCCCTCCTCCTCCCCCGAACTGAACCCGCTGGACTACTTTGCTTGGTCATATGTCGAGAACATCACCAACATGACCTCCCACAACACCAAAGCCAGCCTAATTGCTGCTATCCGCCGATTATTCGCCGAGCTCCCGCCTGCACTTGTGGAAAAGGCATGCTCCCAGTTCCAGACCCATATCAAGGTGATGATTGGGGCTAAATGCAGCTACATTGAATAGATGCCAGCTCTACTATATTATCAAGTTACTTGAATTGATTTTTTTTCAATAAAAGTTTGAAAATAAAGCTGTAGTGTTGTTTTCTTTTGGGCAACACTTATCGTTCCACCCTGTACACTACTTCTAGGCGCAACCTAAAAAACTAATGGTTATTTTCCTTGGACCGAAGAAGGGATTTATCGCCCTTGGAAAAAAAGCAAACACGCCTGACAGTTTGAGAAATAATGTTTCTATAATTATGTTTGGGCTAAGATCTAAATGTATTCATTAAAACTATAAAATCCCAAACAAATTTAATGGCATATTAAGTAGGATGCCCCCTAAAGTAAATGTGGTATTATGGCGTTTCTTAGTGAGAATAGAATATACATTTTTATGTTTTTTTTTTTCACCAGGGATAACAACGACCCCCATTTCCCCACACGTTTAATTGTTTAGTACCTAATTTGTTTTAAATATGCATTTTTATATTTTGCACAAAAATAAATATTTCAAAGTGTCGTATTCTCAAAATGCTAGCGATATAAAACGTTTTAGTATTTGTGAAAGTACTGTGCATATATGAAAAAATGTGACAATGCAAATTAAAAAAATACGGAATATAAATTTATTAGAAACTGTTTGAAAATTAATATGTAAATCAGGAATATCGGAAAGTGTTAGTGAGCGTTTGTCGTCACTATATATATATATATATTATAGGTATTAAAAAATATTATATATATATATATATATATATGTGTGTGTGTATGTGTGTGTGTATTTGTATTGTATTACAAAATTTCATGTTGCATGTTAGAATTAAATATGCATAAGCCGTTCAAATGTTAATGGAGTTAGGATAGCTAAAGAAAACCTTTGCATTTATTCATTAAGAAGTTTAGTACAGTTATGAAATGGAACTATTTGAACGCCTGCAATTTGACCACGGCTTCCCGCAGTTTGTTTCATAGTGCAGTAATTACTTCCAAAGTCTTCAAGGTCAACAGCCAGATAACGATAAATGTGCTATGGATAGATTCCATCCCAGGCAAAAACAATTCTTCCCCGTTTGTCAGAAACTTCTCTCATGGAATGTGAGGACTAAAAGAGAAAATCAGGGAAGCGAGACTGCCAAGAATCATTAAAATTTCTCTGTGCACTGAAATGGTTACCTCAACTGTACAACATCTACTTATTCGAGAACTCCCATCCATTTTTTTTTTCAAATTGATCATACCAACGAAGTCTGCATTTTCATATACTTCTCTTTATATTGTCCAGATTTCATTTTTTTGGGCGGTCAATCTAATGGACGCATCTATCATCTTATGAATATCCGCGCTTTTATCACCATTTTGATTTTCATTATTTCATTCCATTTCATTTTTTTTTATCCAAGACAAAAAAGTATCGTTTCTGTCACTTTATTAATTTTATTCAATTTACCGTCTTTCATTTAATTAATTTTTCTATGTCACTAAAGGTCAAACAACTTTTCCATAGGCAAACTTGTCTCGGCCTAAACATTGGAAACAAACGACTTTTCTATGAAGATGCGATTTAATCATTCTTATTGCGAATAGTACAATGATTCCTTTGCCATGAAAATCAATTTATATGTGAGTACTGTTAAAATTATTTTGTAATGAACAATTCGAAATTAATTAAAAATTATATCCTCATTTTGCCAGGAATACTATATGAATGCCTATGATTATTTTGTCTGAAGAAAAGTTTTAATATTCTCCAGTTTCGACTGTTGTTAACAATTCTCACGGTGCTGTTTCAACGTTTACTAAAAAACTCATTAACTTTTATCCTCGAGACTTTGGGTCTTGCTAAGTAGTAATACGTTAATGTATAACACATGTAGACATATACATATATGGCAGATCTGACGTAACATTTTTAGTAGAAAAACATAAAAAACAAATACTCACGTTTATATATATATATATATATATATATATATATATATATATATATATATATATATGATATTATTTTCTTTCTCTCTTCGCCTAAATACTTGGAAGGATATGTCCGGCAGATTTTTACTCTTTTTAACTCCTTTGTGTCAGTAGACAGATATAAATTTATCGAAATCGCTCCAGACAAGGCACGAAACCGCTGGATGTAAAGAACTTTAAGGTCGAAAACTAGTTACCGGTAAGTATTATATAGATACTGCCCCAGTAATTTACCCTTTTGTCAGAAACATTGCTTGTTTTTTATCATAGAAATTCAATTATTTCGCTTACATTATGAAACTTAAATATAATCTTAAGAACTGGCGCATCTTTAATATATTAGTATTAATATATAAAATATAGACAAAATTATTTGAACAAGAATGGAGTGTGTGTGTGTGTGTATGGAAATAAATACATTTTGTTAATATTTTCTTCATTTGATTTGATGGGAGTGTGTAGTGGCGTGCAGGGGTATGGTGATGCCCCCCGGAAAAAATCCCTGATTGTATGCATTAAAATGGAAAAATATTATGAGAAAGCGAAATAGATTGAATATAATTGGACTTTCCCCTCCCCAGTTCATATGCCTGGAACCACTGGCCCATCGACCCTCGTTCCTGCACATCGGTGTTCGTGAAGATGTATCCAGAGAACAAATATTCGTTATACACTATAGTTATATGAATAAAACAATTTCCTAACAAAAATCATTTCACTTCTTCTAAAGATTTTTACTTTTTTTACAATAAATTAGAAATAATATTTAAAAAAAAATTTTGTTTTCGTCGCATTACGTCAAAAGTGACAGAAAAATATGATTCGCTAGTGTCGGGTAAATATTCATATAAAATAACGTCTCGATCATGAAATTAAAAAAAAGAAAAGAAAATATCTCAAACTGAAATGTTTAAAATGTATCCATCTGTCTAGAAAGAATGGAAAAAAAGAAAACGTCTCATTATGGAAATAGTGAATATTTCTATTCCAAATTTCCATTCAAGATTGTTGGACTTGCTATTTGCACTCTTTTTAATCCTAAACACTTGAAATGATTTTGTCTGTCAGTTTTCACTCGCTAACATTCGAATAGAGTAACTTCCCCCGAAAATCCACCAGTAAAATAGTTAACCTTCTTAGCATGGCCGTCGCAAAATAACACCAAGTCTACATATAGACGATGTTACATGCGAAGCTGGTTTTATTGGTTTGGTTGAACAGACTTGTTCTTTCAAGCGACCCCAAAGTAAAAAGTCGCAGTGTGTTAAATCAGGATTTCTTACAGACAGCATTTGAATAAATTATAGTTCTTTTAGAATAGCGAGTTACTTACGAATGACCCTGCATATACATACATACATACATACATACATATGACTGGGTGGTCAAGATCTGGTGTGGACGTGTGTTAAAAGCACACAGATGTCTTAGCGTCACACTGTGCTTCTCCCAGACAAATCAACCCTACGTGTACGTGTAGGTTGTGACCATGCCACGCAGACGGGACTCTGATGAATGGCGGGTGTCCTGCGCCGTATAACTGAATCTCCACTGCCTTGTGGGCCAAGGTTATTTAACCAAAGGCTAAGGGTGAGGTAACCCTGACAGAAACCTCCAGAGGAGTTTAGGCCCTGTCAGCTGCGGCATATATGACCCACCAGCGTGTGGAATAGCTCTGGTGCCCAGCAACCTAAGTCCCAGTCATGGATCAAATGGCATGGGGTGGGGGTGGAAATGGCTCCCGTAAGCCGTGGTGAAGGTAACCTCTGTAGAAGGAAAACTCTGATATAAAACCTGCGGTAACTACTGCATCCAATGATGTTGACTGGCTCTTCTTTTTGGTTCAATGTGGCAGTTGTTTAGAGAGTGGGATTGTCTTGGTGCAAAGTCTTTCCTCACTATAAAAAGCCTCAAGCACAGGCATTGCTTGATATAAATTAGATGCACTTTTTACCATCTTGTGTATCTCGATAGCAAAATGGCTGGCTGTAGCCTAAAACAGCAAAACATTCAATGAAGTTGGCAAATATAATTATGAACGTAAATGGCGATAAGGGAACTGGAACTTCCAGGGCCGGCTCGGCAGGTGTCTCAGGGCTCCACAGCCTGGACCCGGTCGTCATTATGCTACGGCGAGGAAATATATGACAATGACCATCGGCTGTTGGAATGTGTGGACGCTGCTTGACTTGCCGTCAGCAATAACGCGTCCAGAGCATAGATCTGCTCTTGTATCAAAAGAACTTCAACGTTATGACATGGACATAGTTGCTCCGTCTAAGACCAGGCTGGCTAATGAGGGACAGTTTACTGAGTTGGCTAGGGCCTACACCATTTTCTGGAGTGGTAGAGCAGATGGATGTAAGGGGAAATCAGGCGTGACATTTTCTATAAAGGCATCACTTTTTTCCAGCCTGGAAGAACTTCCCTATGGTGTGAGTGACCGGATCATGACTATGAGGTTAACTCTGGTAAATGGTCGTTATACAACTTTTTTGAGTGTCTATGCACCCACTATGGATGCAACAGAAGATGAAAAGGTTTCTACCTTGCTTTGTGCAGTGTAGTTAGGCGCATTCCCTTTGCTGACAAGATTTTCATTTTTGGAGATTTAATACTAGGGTGGGAAGAGATTTTGAAACCTGGAATGTGCTGTGTAAACACGGAGTGGGCAAATGTAATAGCAATGGTCTGATGTTGTTGTAGTTTTGTTCAGAGATAGATTTTAAAATCGGTAACACTTATTTCAGTAGAAGGACAAATACAAGATGACCTGGATGCATCCTGGTTCCAAACAATGGCACTCGATAGATTATGTGTTAGTCAGAAAACATGAGATGAGGGATATCTGCAATGTTCGTGTCATGCGTGGTGCAGAGTGCTGGACCGACAATCGGTTAGTCCGTGCAAAGGTTAAGTGTGTTGTAAAACCCGAGATGAGGGGACCTGGTGTGGCTATCCCAAAGCGACCTAATGTTGCCCGTCTAAGGGACAATATTATGAAGGAGAAACTAGTTAAGGAGATGGAAGAGATTGTGAAAACACCTGGCCTGCTTTTAAGGAGTCTATGAGGTATGTGAGAGAGTATTAGGTTTTATGAGCGTAAACATCAGGATTGGTTTAATGAGAATGATACTGAAATTCAGGCTCTGCTTGATTCAAAGGCCAGGGCATTGCATACTTATCTAGGGGGTGGTTTGACGGATGGTGAGCAAAATCGATTGAGGGACAATTTTAAGACGATCAAGCGTGAAGTGCAGAGGAGGTTGTGAAACATGCGGGATGAATGGTGGAGGCAGAAATCTGAGGAAATACAGCTTGCCTCGGATTCGAACAACACCAAGGTCTTATACAGCCTACTGCGTCAAGATCACCTATCACTCCTTTGCCCTCGAGGGATGGTAGGGATCTTCTTCGAGACCCTACCAACATTCTTCATAGATGGAGGGAGCATTTCGATGACCTCCAGAACAGGCCTTCTTACGTTGCTCAGGAGTTTGTTAGGTCAATTCCTAGCAATCCGATCAAGGATATCTTGGCAGAGGTTCCTTCTCTCCAGGAGGTTGAAGCAGCTGTCCATAAGCTGAACAATGGAAAGTCTCCTGACCTGAATCGTTTGCATGCAGAGATCTTTAAATGTTCTTGACTCAAGATGATGCAATGCTTAGCGGACTTGTTGCAGACTGTTTGCCGGGATGAGTGTGTTACACAAGATTGGCAGGATTCGGTAGCTGATATGCAGCATCTTGTGGACGCCTTTGCGGTTGCCTGCAGCGCATTGGGCCTGGCTATCAATCTGAAAAAAAAAACGTCTTAATGTATCAGCCTGCTCCGGGCATGCCATACTATGCGCTATCAGTTTATATCTGTGGGTCAAGGAGAGCAGTTGTCACTAAGTTTGTAAACTTGGGTAGCACACTAAGTATGTCTGGTACCATGGATGATGAGGTATCGTTACGGATCAGTAGGACAAGTGATGCATTTGGAAAGTTGAACATGCGTTTGTGGAGCGGTCATGGGATCTCGCTGCCAACAAAGATTAAGGTTTATGCCGCATGCGTTCTCTCTGCTCTTCTCTATGTCTGTGAAACTTGGACATACAGGAAGCATTTGAGACGTCTCGGGCAGTTTCACCAGATGTGCCTACGGCGAATCAGGTGTGGGTTGGCAAATATATGTCAGTGATGTGGAGGTGCTTGAACGGACCCAATGTCTAAGCATTGAAGCTCACATTATCAAACATAGTCTGACATGGCGTGGACATGTGGTGAGAATGTTAGACAGTCGACTCCCCAAACAACTCCTTTATGGCGAGCTTGCCGAAGGAAGACGTCTGGTTCAAAAGCCTAAAATGAAATTAAAGATTGTTTGAGGTAAACCTTAAAAAATGTGAGATAGATAAAAGAATCTGTGAGAGTCTTGCTTTGGATCATGTAGAGCGGAGAAGGACCTTGCGGGGAGGTGTGGGCAAGTTTGAGGCAGATCGAACCCAGTCTGAGCGGGTGAAACGTGATATCCGGAAAGGGAGGGTGAAAGGAGCAGTGGATGGGCGGGGGCGCCAAATTGGTCTGGAGTGTGAGGTGTGCGGAAGATGATGTCTGAGCAGAGCTGGGCTGATGAGCCACCAGACTACTCATCAGCACAATGGGCCACAAAGCAGTCTTGTGTTGCCTAATCTAACCTGTGTCAACTGCGGGCGGACGTACAAAACAGCAGGTGGTTTGAAGCGGCATTTGATTATACAAAAAAGTGACCACTAAGAACGTGCTGTTAGTGGCGCATATGTCTGCACAATGTGTGCCAAAGAATGCCGAAGTTTGGCAGGGCGTAAAAGCCACCTTCGTGCGACCCATCACCGATTTGTTTTCGTGTTTCTGTATATCTTTTATTCAAAAAAATTTTTTTGTGTTATATCAAGTAATGGCAATGTTCGAAAACGAATTTGCTGCAATTATATATATATATATGTGACTACTTCATTTAATCACATAAATTAATACACGGAAATATAATGTTATGCGTAAAATTTCAGTATTTACTTCAATAGTGCTCAATACATAGGTGGAGTTAGGTAGTAAGTTATGAAAATATATATGGCAGTTAAGCTACGCGGAATATTCAGTGTAGCTTAATTGCCACACACACACACACACACACACACACACACACACACATATATATATATATATATATATATATATATATATATATATATATATATTCATAACTTATATATATCATGTCCGAACGCAGATCTCGCAATATTTTAAATCCTTTAAACAAAATTAAATAGTTTTATCTAAGAATTCCGTATAATATAGTTTTAGAATGTATATTGGGGTTCTATCTTCAAAATATTAGAAGAAGTTATTAAACAAATAAACAAAAAATAAAATTAGATTAAACTATTTTATCAACAAAAATTCAAAGCAGGAAAATCTGATATCTTAATCTTCTTAACGTGATTGTCGCAAAATTGCGATTACAAATTCAAGATGCCTGCCACCATAATATGCAAATTAGTCAAATTTTACGATTAATTTGATAGTTTTATTTATATGCTACAAACGTCTGATACAATGAAAGCTTAAAGGAAGTCATTTTCAAAATCTGGATCCAACATATAACATAATCGTCTATAATTCTGAAACTCTCCTTTTACTGGCACTGCACTTATTTTGACGATGACGCTCTTCATTTCAAAATTATTCTGCGAATTTGTTTCGTAGAAATTAACTTTTAGATAACTCCACTTATAAAATTTGGGAATGAGGTTAAGATCTGGTGAATGTGAAGTCAATTCAGGATCACACGTTCTACTGATGAGACGATAACCAAAGTGTTAAGCATAGAATTTTACAGTTCTGAACGTTTTAGATGGGGTATGAATGTTTGTTTTGTTTAGATTAATCAGAGAATTGTTCTCATCTTGAGTGTTATCTGCACAATATTTCGGTCGATGTAACCCCCGACCTTCGTCAGGTGTAAAAGTTGCCATATTTTGGCAGAAAGGTGTTTTCCTACAAAAAAATGGCGATTTTTACACCTGACGAAGGTTGGAGTTTACATTGAGTGAAACGTTGTACAAATAACACTCAAGATGAGAACAATTGTTTGATTAATCTAAAACAATCATCATTGAATTAAATGGTGATAAAATAAAGATTGTTGAACAGTCATGACAGAAAGTGAAGCATCGATTGAAGCTTATTTGTATCAAATATGATGGTATTATTAGACGTTACCTAGTATGTTTAAAAAACAAAACAAACTAAATTCTTCATATCTAACTCTAATATTTTACTTTGGAGAAATAAATTTAAATTTGTCTCTTTCATGAATAGAAAATAGATCCACAAATCCGAACATTATCGATTTTCTTTTACTAAACAACTCTTTTGATATAAATAGAGTGTACTTTTAGTTTTATATATAGAATCAACACTTGGATGCAGCATGATATAAGAAATAGCTGTCAACAATTGAATGTCAGCATTTGAACTTTATTTTAAATCTAAGTTCAAGTGAAAATAGCGATACAGAAGAAATCAGAAATAGACTTTTGGACGGAAAGATGAAAGATCATTCCTGTTAGGCTTATTAGATTTATTCATTCATGTGATGTTGTGAAAGGAATTTGATAAACGGTATTTTCCGCATGAAGACAGTAGTGGAAACTTTCATTAGAAGTAAAGTCTTGGGTAAGAGCCACGTATCAGAATTTTGTGTCATAGACTGGAAGTCGCCAGATAACTTAGCAGATAGCTAAAGAAAATCTGCCCTTTTTATCTGGATTACGAGAGATAAAGAACAGTCGTGCTTTGGGAGAGTTGCTCCCATTTATCTTTTGGAAATGAATTGGGAGCATTATGTATAAATACTGCACGCAATAGAAAAAGAAATCGATAGCATTGGTAAACCTCAACCCCCGTTCATTTTTCATGAATCAAATAATTTTATTGTTGGCATTGATTTCTCCCTAATATCTTTCTAGTCAGAGTGCTTTCTAGAAAGACATCTGTTACTTACGTGGGGAACTATAATGAAGGTTGCTAACATTTTAAGTGAAAATGTGCCTTTTATACGAACGGGATTCAAACTTGGAACCCTCAGGTCGTCAGTCTGTGTTGTAAAGCACTTAGCCACTGTCATCTCCCGGTAAAAAATGATTTTGTGCTGCCATTATAACTGCGGTTATTAATCAACATGCATCATAAAGAACACCAAAAGGAAATGTGGTTAAATCAATCAAGTGTTAACTGTTCCACATATGCCCTGATGGATTGTTAACTATGCGTCGCGTCCAAGTAACAATTTTCGAGGTCAAATTTGACACACTGCTGTCAAAATTCACGACTCAAAATTCGACACTGTAGCTAAAACTTGTTATTCTAAAACTCGACGCTCTGTTGTCAAAACTCTCTTTTCCAAAACACGACGCAGTACACCATCCAAATCTCAAATCAACCCAATCTCTAAAAAATAAGATTATTTATTTCAAACCGGAAGCATCTCCTTTGCATCATATGTGACAATATCATAAGCATATGAATGAAAAGGCAGCCATTTTGTTTTCTTTTTTCTTCAATCTTTTTACTGTATGGAACCTTACAGGCTGCACAAAAAAGAGGTTTGTGCCAATTTTTAAGGCGTTTAATCATAGAAGAGTAGCTTATCTTGCCTTTGGTAGCATTTCTGATCAAAAGAAAGAAGAGAGAACGAATTGTTGCAACGTGTCATCTGCACTAGGAGATTTCGGTCAACTGTGATTAGCTGCCGTTCGGGTAATGTGCTGAGATCATAGTATTGATCCTAGTAATTAAACAAATCTAAATATGCATTACGTATACAAATTTTCACACGTTACATCCTTTAAAACATTATCAAAGTGAAACCCGCATGTAAATATTTATACAGGGAAACTATTATTCGTATTTATTATACATATAAATATTTCGCGGATAGCTTATCAGCTAGAAATAAGTATTTAAAAAGAGGCAACTAATTTTATTAGGTTGAGAAAAAAATTCTTGCGAAATTTTAAATTTTGATTTCAAATGATGTATTTTCAAATAAATTTTCGTTATAATACCTTTACTTTATATATCATTTTAAAGAGCGCTTTTCGCTCTATCTAATCGTTTAAAATACAATCGTTTTAAAACAAGTATGTCTTCTTTTCAGAACGTTGAATAAAAGATGGAAAAAAAGCAAATTCATATAATTGTTTTGTTTCAATTCAAGCTAGGTCAAAAAGCTGCTGAAATCGTTCGCGAGACCAACGAAGCGATTGGCCAAGGAACCGCTACAGAACGCACAGCACAATGGTGGTTTAAAAATTTTTCATGTGGCGACGATTGTCTTGAAGATGCGCGTAGTGGTCTGTTATCGGGTGTTGACAACGATCAATTAAGAACTTTAGACGAAACCAATCCACACACAACTCTTCGAGAATTGCTTCTAGACGTAATGTATACGGTGATTTCCAACTACTTGAGAGAGATTGCAAAGACAAAAAACTTGATAAATGGGTTCCTTACGGAATGACCGACTAGCAAACGAAACGCCGTTTTGAAGTGTCATCTTCCCTTTTACTTTTACATAACAAGTAATTGACCTGGGTTGGATTGGCGATGAAAAGTGGGTTCTTTACGACAACCGACGATACTCAGCTCAGTAGTTAGACGCCGACTAAGTTTCATGACACTTCCCGAACTAAACTTGCACCAAAAGACGGTCATGCTGACTATTTGGTGGTGTGCGATCGGTCTCATGCATTACAATCTTTTAACGCAGCCGAAACTATTACGACAGAGAAGTTCAGTCAACAAAAAGATTAAATAGATGAAATGCATAAAAAATTTCGACAACAACACGCACCATTAGTCAATATAAAAGGCCCAATTCTCCTCCACAACAATGCCTGACCGCACGTTGCTAAATTGACCTTGCAGAACTTGAACGAATTGGGCTACTAAACTCTGTCTCATCCGCCATATTCTTCAGACTTCTCACCCACTGACTATCACATTTTCAAGTATCTTGACAACTTTCTGCTTAAAAAATGCTTAAAAAATCTAAGCGATATAAAAAACCTTTTTATCGACTTCATCGTCACAAAACGTAACTTTTTTTTTCGTTACTGGCATAAATGCACTTGTTTTGTGTTGGGAAAAGTATGTTGATTCGGATGGTGCTTATTTCGATCAATAAGTTTTTGTTTGAGCAGAGATATGTTCATCTGGATTTAGAAGTAAAAAAAACCGCAAGAACTTTCTTGTCAATGTTATAATTGGCGGAGAAAAATATAGACAAATGCAGAAAAATGTATAAAAAATATAGAAAAATATAGCTACAAAATAAAGCATATACAATCTCGTCTGGACTGGCTGAAAGAGAAGTAGAAAAGACATGAATGAAAAGTATGAAGCAAAATTCACTTTATTCACATTTATTAGATTCGGAATCCGTTATACTAATATGGATTTGGTAGAAACTATACTATTGCTATTTTTTTTACACAGCAATCACCACTTATCAAGGCACGGAGGCCACTCGAGGATAGGTATAGATTAGTCAATGTGATTATAGCGTAGTAAACATAAGTAGTGAGAATTTTCTAAATTGGATTACTTAGAGGGACGGTTCATCAAGAAGTTGTTTACGTTGGACTTGAAGATAATGAGATTGTAGTCAGCTGGAAAGCAGGCAATCGAAAGAGAGTTCCACAGGCGTGTAGTTCTAAGAAAGAAGCTTTGTTCATGGAATTTACATTTAGGTTTAGGCACAGATAAAGAGTGTGGGAAATTATTGATAGTGGTTTTAGCTAGACGATTGTTTTTCGTGAATGTTTAGTGAGAGGGGTGACAATAAATTGAAGCTCAGACGAGCACTTGCCATGAATATAACAATAATGCAGAGACAGGCTTGCAACGTCTCTTATATGGGAAAGAGGTTGCAGGGAAGAGAAAAGGGCATTCCCCACTAAGCTATGAAATCTATTTTGAACTTTGTCAAGGCAGGATAAGCTGCTTCTAACAGCTCCTGCCCAGATGTGGCAACAGTACTCCATTGACCGTACTTGGCTTTTATAAAAGGTAGAGAATTGTATCAGGAGTGAGATATCTACTGGAGCAGTAGAAGGATCCCACCATTTTCCCAGCAACCTTGGCAATGGATTTGATATATGTGTTCCATTTCAGGTCAGGAGTAAAGGTCAAGCCCAGAGGCTTGTCAAAACATAAAGCCTCCCCAAGACGAGAGCCATTCATTTCAACCGATGGTAGATTGACATCAGAGCGTATATGGTGTAGAGATAGAAGCTTGGCTTTAGATGCATTAAAAGTAACCAGCCACCTCTTTCCCCATTGTAACACATGTCCAAGATCAGAGGAGAGAGAATCAGAGAAAACTTGGTCGTTTAAGGTCTTTGATGTGTTACTATAGATTGTAGTGTCGTCAGCAAAATGTCTACGAATGATGTACGGATGTGATTTGGAAAATCATTAATGTAAATCAGGAAGAGAATTGGGCTCAGGATGGACCCCTGAGGGACTCCAGCATTAATACTGAGAGCTTCTGGTTTCTGCCCATCAACTTATTATGAACCTATTAGAGAGAAATGATGTAACAATTTAGAAGACATTTCCAGCCATACCATAGCTGGAGATCTTGTAAAGTAGACCTTTATGCCATACCTTATCAAAGGCCTCTTTATATGTCAAGAGCAATTGTCCTAGAGTGGAAGCCTCCGTCGGGAGATTCGCTATTGCTCAATTCCGTTTACTGTACGATTTTTTACGATTGTACTATTTTTACTGTCCAATTCAGTGTATTATTTGTTATATTATCATGATTTCAACCATCCCAAACTTTACCTCCTCCTTTTTTTAATGTACTCTATGATTATGGTACTATCTTCTCAGGTTTTGCCTTCTTTTCGGAGAGGCAGTTGTGGAGTATGTGTTCCATTATCTTACCATCCGCCCAGGAATTAGTTCTTTCTTGTGGGAGTATATGTTTGTTATTTTTATATACAAAAAATATACGATTGACAGAGACGGCATATTATTCATAGCTTTAAAAATGTTTTTTTTATGAAAATCGCTCCATACAAAACGGAAAGCCACTTGGTGTAAGGAGCTAAAAGAAAAAAAGTTAAGATACGCGTACCTGCTTTTTGTATTGAAAAAGAGTACCACAAACCTGCAGTTCTAGAATATTAACGACTAGCAGAGAGACCCGTAATTGCCCGGCATTGAATGATAACGAATGTTTCATACTCCCATAGTTTCATTATCATCGACATCGGTGGAATCACCCATGTTTTTTTTCAATCAACTCGATTAATTACCTGCTATTGTTAGGGACCCATCGCGGTCCACCGAGAGGCAGCTTCATATGCCTCTGCAAAATAATTTAGTCCACAATACATTGTCGTCTACATTGCATTGTAGACAAACTACTCTTAATTTTATAAAATCATGGCTTGCATTAAAGTTTAAAATGCAAAATTCAAGTATCATTCATTTCGAACGCGCCCCTGTTATATTAAAGAGCCTACTGCTGATTTTATATGTTGGGCCTTTCGACTTGTGTGATAATAAAACTTCTCAAATGCATTCGTGGGGTTAGGCTGTGTAAGATGTTAACTTTGGTGAAAATCGCATGTTCCTTCTTTCATGGATTATTTCGATTATAGATTATCGATACTTATCGAAGATATTCCGACAAAACTCCTATCTAAGAATAGTGCCAAGCACATAAAATACGTTCGTGTGAAAATTCCTAAAAATCGACTCGGGCGTTTTCGAGTCCATAGGGGACGAACACACATATACACACACACGAAGGAAGGAACACGCACACACACACACGAACACACACACACACACACACACACACACACACACACACACACACACACACACACACACACACACACACACACAAGTTTCTTTTATATAATAGTAGAGATAGACATTAAAAGCATATTAAATGTTGCATGTTGAAATGTTATCAGCACTTGTATTCTATTCCGTATTTCTCACCTTCGATTCAATATATTTTAAATTTTTCGTGTAGTTTTCTATCGTGATCTCAATTTTTTTTTTATCTGCTCTCTATATCTTTCTTCCAACTGCCAAGCTATGAAAAAACAACGGGTGTTAGATAACATCTAGTTGCTGTAATGTTGAAAAAAAAACGAGTTTGAAAACCAATTCCCCCTTTCCTTTCATAGCGGTTTCTCAAGTGGTTCTTGGGGGCTCCACTCGACACCCTGTAACCAAACAAACAAACCAGAAAAAGGTGACAATTTGACCAAAAAAAAAAAAAACAAAAAAACTCGAAAAGTTGAAGCAGGTGTGATTAAATGTCAACATCTGTTTATTTTGTTTCCTTAACGTGAATAAAATCCTACACAACGAGTTTGTATATTTAAGACTATCCGTAAAATCAGTTATTTCATTTGCTGTAGTTGAGATAGTTTTAGTCTTATCACGCATCCTTGTTTAGCAGATATAGTACCAATTTGAGATGTCAAGTTGTGTGCCAAGTTAATTAATCTATGGCTATTCATTCTTATATGTACCAACCCTCCCAGGCTTCATCCGCTCACCCTTTGAGAAGAAATCAGTTTATTGTTAATTGTCTTGGGTACCTATGCTGGACAATGCAAATGGGGGTGCGCAAGCATTTTTTTGTAAGCCAGCATGCTCTATCTTTAGGGCACTGATTTTTCCTGACCTTGTGTCACATTTTTCCGTTGTGGGAGAGAGAGACAGAGAGTGAGTAGTTGTGTGTGTGTGTGTGTGAGAGAGAGAGAGAGAGAGAGTGAGAGAGAAAGAGACCAAGTTTGAAAGTTTAAAACAGAAAGAAAAATAACGTATCAACATTTTTCATTATAGAGATAGCAAAGGGGTTCTGCTCAAATTTATTTCAAACTAGCGGGGGGTACCCGGCGTTGCCTGGGTGTTTGGAGGTGTGTATGTAGGAGGGGGGACCCTGTTTTAATATTATAAAAAAACACGATGTTATAAAAAATTAGAAAAACCAAAACAAAACAAAACCGCGAACAAATGTAAAGAAAAAAAAAGGAAAAAAGGTGTAAAAGAGGAAAAAACGTTTAGGTAGAAAGACAGTCTTGAACTCGAAGCATCGAGGCTAAGGCGGAAAAAAATGCCTGACACGTTACCTCTGCGCCAAAGAGACACACAATTGAGAACGGATAAAATTAACCCTTTAAAAACACTTGTAGGTGGTTGAAACTAACGTCAGCGTTTCCTAGGTCAAACATGACGTCATTGTCGTAGTAGCAGGAGGAGGCCGGGTTTAGGGTTGAGGAACCCCCCCCCACACACACTTTAGCTTTTATATTTATAGATGCTCCCCGGTCTGGTTTAGCTAATATATGACGCGTAAAATTGAAAGGAATAAAAAAACAAAACGAACGTGAAAGAATACCAAAGGAAAAAAAGGGGGGAAAAAGACCCCCCCCCCAAAAAAAAGTTACCGCGTAAAATGCAAATATGTTTATTTAGATCTATTTTTTTTGTTTTTTAATGGAAAAACAAAATTAAAAAAAATAAAACTTACCGTATATAATGAAAATATGTTTATTAGATTTTATTTTTCTTTGTTTCAATGAAAAAGAAAATGAATAAATAAAACCAGAAAACTGACCGTGTTTTTTATTTTATTTAATGTTGGTTTGTTTTGGTTTCTTTTCCTGTAATGCTTTCTTTGTTGTCGCTGTTAACCAATTTGAATGTTGTCTGATTCCAATATTGATACCGTAGTAGTAATTGTGTTAATGAAACTTTCAGAAATGCAATGTATCGAAATAAATAATGAATAAGTAACTAATCCGAAAATAGAAAATCAGCTCCCCCCTAGTATCACGTATGGAACCAGTGCAAACATAATAGAAGTATAAAGACAGTAAATAAAATATTAAAGCGACTAATCGGTGCAAGATTTGAAGAACGCTGGCAGCTGACTGCTAAAGTTTCTTGTAAAAACTGGAATCTAATGTTAGTTCATTTCGTTTAAGTAACCCTTCGAATCGCAACCCCGCACCCCCTACAAAAAGAGAAAAATATAAAGTGAGGAAAAAAAAAGGGGGGGAAAGAAGAAGAAATTTATAAAATGGCACAAGTAACCCACAGAATAACTGGAATGCAAAGTCGCGTTTCACCCGACATAAAAATGCCAATCCATATTTTTTAAGCAACTAAGAACTCAAACCGGTGTTCCTCGTATATTCCCCTGTGGACGTATCCGCAGTGATGTTAAGTGATCGCGGGCGGAGTATGAATCGAATAGAGAGAAAAGATTTTACAACTTCCATTGATTCTAACCGATTGTGGCAGTGAACTCTCATCGGAAAAATATAGAAATGTACGAATATCAAGGAACTGTAAGGGTAGTAGGCCTATAGCACACCTCAGATCCTGTGCTGAAGTGTGGGGACCTTACATTTGAATGCAATCTCGTGATTTTTAATCCTATTAAGATCAAACTCACACGGGAAAAATGAGTTCATTTTATTTATATAGAAGAGAAGAGAAGATTGACTGTCTCATTGCTAGTTGATCTTCCTTTCACTTAACACTTAAAAGGGCTTCGTCTGACGTGTTTTTACGCGCGTGATGAGAGAGAAGTATATATATATATATATATATATATATATATATATATATATATATATATACACGAGCTGACTGCCCGGCGTTGCCCGGTCGTAAAATATACTTAAATGTGATATTTTAATTTATCCAGATTTCATATTTATAATTACCGAGTAAATTCTCTCTCGATTATTATATTGTACCTAAAATATATAGTAATGATTTCAAAAGTTAAAAAAATGACTTTGGTGCAATCAGTTGGAATCGAAAGCAAAAAATTCAGAGCTCCAGCCATAGCCGTTATTTGGCGATTCAGTCATCGTCGTTACCGTCTGAGCTATGACTACAAAAATATAAATTTGGCTAAAAATTAAGCGACTTCAAGCTAAAAATGAATATGTACGCATGCTCAGAAGATAATCGATTTTCATTTGCTAAGTTCAACTGTTTTTTTTTCAATTTTGACCTCTTAACAGCTATTTTCATAGGATAAAAATCAAGTCGAAAGTGTTCTCGAGGTTCAAATACCCTACATATCAAGTTTCAAATTTGTAGACAAAATTTTTAGAGAGGAGTTTTGTAGAGACGTTTTGCACACACAGACAAGGTAACTTATATGAATATATCCGTATGCTAGAACGTCTTCATCCTAAATTCTACACAACTATGCATGATTTAGAAACTATGCACAAGAAGAGTTAAGCATAATTATAGTTAAATGAAAACAATTATTTAATAAGAAACCAATTAGTTAAACATTACTACGTATATTAAGAAGTTCGTTTTTAATAATTTTAAATAGAAAAAATAGGCTTTTAATATCAATGTCAGAGCGAGAAAAGTTTCCACTTAGACTATATATTTCTATATACTTACTATCTGTATGTATATGTTTATATTTAAATGTTATGTGCACGCAAATATACATGTTCTTTATGGAGTGGGAGATTTTTAATTAGTTTATTAGAATTTATGTTAAACTAGCAGGGGAACCAGGCGTTGCCCGGGTGTATTGCGATGGTGTAGTAAGAATGGGAATAAAAAGCAGTCCGGTAGGGGTCGGAGTGGTGGAGAAACAACAGGGTGGGGAGAGGTGTTAAAAAAGTGGTAGTAGGCTGGAACCCGTAACGCCAAGGAGGGAAAGAAGATGAAGAAAAAAAAAACGTTACGCGTTAGCCAATGTCGCCATCGCACAAGCAGAAGTTCCATGCATCAAATTTAAGCTTAGTCAATCGAACATATGCTTTGCCGCTTTTTAAAACAGTTTTGCTTTATACAAAAAAGTCAAACAAACACCCGTGGGATTTTGTTTAACTCGATCAAAAAAAAAAAAAAAAAAAAAAAAAAAAAAAAAGAAAGAAAAAAGGGAAGGAAAGGATGTCCGTTTGCAAATCCGAGGTATTACGATCGGAATCTAACCGACGCGAGAACCCCGATTTAAAATGCCTTTGGCGGATATACACAAACGCTCGCGTCCATTTTGCCCTTTATATATTAGACTAGCCTGGGTGCCCGGGGTTGCCCGGATGTTTGGAGGTGTGTGTTGAGCAAAAAAAAGTTGTAGTAGGCAGGCAGTTGTAGTGACCTGAAGGCAGAAAAGAAAGTGAAAGAAAATCTGACATCTTACCGCTACTCCATGATGCGACCGGAAGTCTAAAATGTTCAACTTAAACGTAGTCAAGATGACTTGCAGAAATAGCGTTGCTGTTAAAGCTCTCACGAAAGCAAATTAGATATAAGGTCATTTTAATGTGGCCGTATCCAAATAAATAGTAATTGTTTCAGTATGAAGGGTTTCCCCTACATTGACCAAGAACTAGTTGCAGAACAGATACTACCTGGCCCGAAGGCCAGGCGGTTGCATTCGAATAGTTTCGCTTTATTTATATGAAAAATACAAACAAACAGCCGAGACGATGGCACGGTGGGAATTTTGTTTTACTCGATAAAAAAAAATAGAGAGGTATCCGTTTGCGAATCTGAGATATTACGATCTGGGAAGTATGCGAAAATTTCTCGTGGAATTAAACCGACGCAAGAATCCCCGATGCGAAAAGCCTTTCGTGGACATACGCAAGCGCTCTTCCCCATTTTGCCTTTTATATATTAAATGAATATTTTCGGCTTTTATACATCAGATGATTATTTTTGCCTTTTCCTTTAGCAGGTTTTATCGATTCTTTTTTAGTGTCTATTGTACACGATTCATTATATTCAATATTCTATTTTAGCTATGACTAGTAATAAATTGTAGTTTCGTGCCTGTCACAATATTATTAATAAACAAATGATCACAGTAAATCCGATAGGATTTGAACTCGCATCGCTGATTCCGTATTTTAGGATGTTAACCATTAGACTATTTGTACGTTTCGCTTTCATTTTTCTCATCAGCTTCTTATTTTTCTAAAGAACACTTAAAACGTGTTCGAATGTTTTATAAAATACAAATGATTCACCATTTACGGAAGCCAAAGACCACTTTATTAAATTGTCGGTTGGATGATGAACAATACGATGAGAGGATTGAAAACGATAAATGAGATGGAAACAATGTGATTACGGAAGAGGATATCTTGTTAAGTATTTGACAGTAGACTTGAAAACGGATATGTTGTGGTCTGTAGGAATGCATACTTGTGTATATACGTGTGTTGCTTCGAATGTGTATGTTGTGTTTTATAAAAAGCATCTTTTTGTGATCTTTTGAAAAGACGTTCTACCTCCAAACCGTAAAAAAGTAAGTTATTATTTTAAATGTGATTACAGTGCCGACTATGTAGGTAGAACAACATTAACTTTAGATAAGAGAATTCAACAACATACTCAGCAAAATTAGGAATGGAACACTCCCTTCACGAACATTCTAAAAAATACGTATTGGTCTTCAATCACAGAACATTTAATAAAATGAATTTAAGCACTGACTCATTTACAATCTTCAGTCGTGCTCACTAGATATTTTATCTGAAAGTATTTAAGGAATTTAAGGAAGATCACTGTTAGTTTGAAAAAACCGTCTTCTCTGAGAACAGTATCTTATATTATTATTTTTTTTAAAAAGAATCATACAAATTACTCATCTCTAAAATAATTCCAATTCAGAGGAATAATTGGCCGAAACGTCGTTAAGTCAACAACCAGAAGATGAGGGTGATAGTCCAAATATTTAAATAAAAAATTGGACAATTTACTCATCTCTAAAATAATTCCAAATCAATTCAATAACATAACAATCGGTACGGACCCGACAATTGGAAGAACAATTGGATGTATAAGACCATAAAATCCAACCTTGATTGCCCTTTGGGGCCCGTGGTGCAGTGGATAGAGATGCGGAACATCTACTATTCCAAGTATGCATTGTCTGGAGGTAGCAGTTTCGATCCCACCCAAAGCCGGTCAGAGGATTAGTTGACCAAACCGTGGTGAGATGACAACAGCTATTGAAGGCTTTGGATGCAGTTGGAGGATTCGATATTCCTATCCTCTCGCGGTTAACCTGACGAAGGCCAGAGGAATAATTGGCGAAAATGTTGAAAACAACGAGAAGATGAGGATAATAATCTAAATAATTAAATAAAAAAAGTATAAAAGACAATAAGAAAATATATAGTTAAAAATAATTTAGTGTGAAAATCATTTTAAGATTTATTTGAGAATTAATAATAATTAATATAACTTTAAAAAATATATAAATATCTATTACTTTACTGTATTTCCCCAGCAAGACATTTCCTCTTTTAGTTGCAAGTGTCCGAATAGGAAATGATTCCTTGTTTTAGGACAAGAAAATACAATAATTTCTGCACCATTTTTAATTCTCACTGAAATTTAGTATACGAAACAGCTAGGCATATTTGAGCATTTAAAAAAAAAAGAAAAAGAAATTTATTTTCATTTGGCTATGTTTTTTTAAATTTCTTCCATGGCACCAGCAGATCACGTGATTTCAGTACAACTGTCTTTTAAAACTTACGTTACGGCGGATTCGGTAAGGTATACTCCACTGTACACAGAGCTTTTTTAGTTTTATATATGTAGTTTTCTTGACTTATTTTAAAAATCCCTCGATAGGGCTCTGTTGATTTAAGGCCAAACGAGTTAAGTGACTTTTTTTAAATAAAAATCATGGACGACAAAATATATATTTACTTCATACTTGGGGTATAAAATGCTGTACTTCCCCAAATTATGAAATATATATATATTAATATTAAAAGAATACCCGTCTCAGGACCGATAAAATTTATTCCCTAAGCAGAACAGATTCGTGCCAGTTTCATACCGACTTACGTAGAGTAAAATCCAGATTAAATGGTATTAACTCTTATGTCGAGAATCCTTATTCCAATTTTCATCAAAATTAGTGATTTTGACCCTAAAAAATGTCCAAAGGTTAAAAGTTAAGCTCAAGGAGGCTTCAGAATATAAAATTGAAATTCAGATAGTCTTCATTTGTGGATAATAGATAAAATTTAATGCAAATCTTTACTGTTGAATTTGTAAATAAAAGGTTGTACACATATTATACCCACTAAAATTCTTTAAGATACCCCAAAGAAACTGAAATTTGAAGAATATTTATTTATTGCTAAAATTTCACACAAATACGAGGTATCTGAATTTTCACGGAGCGTTTCTACACCCTCTACCTCTTTTCGCATAAAACTAAATTAAACAAAATATAGCCCATATTACACACCTTTACGGCTAAGGTGGGAGACCAGGGTTCAATTCTGTGTCGAGTTCTACGGTGCTTCATGACCATTTGTTAAATACTCAGCATTATAAGGTGAAGATCCAGGATAAATGGAATAATCCTAGGAAAAGAGTGACGCCCTCCCCTACATTTGGGTGCAGTGTCTATTAAAAAGACAGTCTTAGGATCGCCTTTGATCGCCCACCTTGCTTATTTATGCCTAACAGTTGTCTTCCAAATTTCATAATTATCTTTTAGTTTAGGGATAAATCCTCTACATACAGATATGCAAACATATATAGATGTTTAACTTAATATACATGCAACCCTAAATGTTAAAGTTTTAAAATAACTAATGCACCCACATTACTTACCATGTTTCCTAGAATTATTTTCCAAAGTTCGTAAAGACACATTAAGATATTATTCTGTACATAGGTATGTATAATATATATTTCTAACTTTATATGCACTTTTAAAAATGTTGTTGCTATATGAACTATTTAGATAAAACAAAAATAAATTCATGGCAATAGTTTACTGTAAATCTTTTTTTTTTACACGGTGGTCACCACTTATCAAGGCCCGGAAGCCACTCAGGGATAAGAGTTATTGCAAGTACAGTACGTTAGGGTGGAGATTTGATGAAGTGTTTATTTAAGAGGGCGGTTCATTAGGAATTTGTTAACGTTGGACTTGAAGACATCCAAGTTGTAGTCAGGTGGGAAGCAGGCAGACGGAACAGAGTTCCACAGACGTGCAGTTCTAAGAAAGAAGCTTTGTTCATGGAATCCACGTTTTGATTTAGGCACAGATAAAGAGTGGGGGAAATTTTTCACAGTGGATTCAGCTAGACGGGTGTTTTTCGTGAAAGATTGGCGAGGGGGGACCAGATATTGGAGTTCAGACGAGCACCTGCCATGGAAATAACGATAAAACAAGGATAGGCTCGCAACGTCTCTTCTGTGGGAGAGAGGTTGTAGGGTAGAGAAAAGGGCATCCCCCACTAAACCACGAAGTCTATTTTGTACTCTGTCAAGGCAGGATAGGCTATTTTAGCAGCTCCTGCCCAGATATATAAGATCTATAATCTATAGATCTATAAGAATAAACTAGCAATATGACCTACAAGGTAACATAGATCTTGCAAAAAAAAAAAAACGTTGCGTTAACGTTGCAAGTGCTTTGCCTTATAAAGTTACATTAACCTCTATTTTACAACTCCGTACAGCATAAATAAATTCAAACAAAACAACGGAAGAATACGAGAAACAGAAAGAACTTTAAATGAAATAAAGCAAATTCTGTTGTTGAAAGTGTGAGTTCAGAATATTTACATAATGTAACAAGGGCATGTGTCAGTCGTGAAATTGCATGAATTCGCCTGACAACGTAAGGAAGGGCAAAAGTTTTATCTAGGCCTTACTTGGTGCCGAGATTATGTAATGGAAACGTTTATTAACTCTCTAACTATTTACTCAAGATTTCTACCTAGTTATGCGTGATGGAACGAGAGTAACATATACTCGTGGATAACATGAACGGTTCCATCCGAAATTCCGTGCAGGTTCTCGAGTTGGACAAGATACGTCTGAGAAAGTCGAAGGTTAATTCGGACGAAACGTTACGAGAAGAGCATCTAAGTTAGGAGCAATAGTTTGAACAATGCAAATAATATAAACCGCCAGGTATCTCTTAACGAAAATACAACGTAGTATTTCAATCGTAATTCTAAGATGAGAAATTATTTATATTATTTCGAATTTTTTATCTCTTTTTTTTACTTCACAGTCACCACATATCAAGGCAAAGGGGGCTATTCAAGGATAATGACTAATAAGTATAAGGTAGTTGGTGAGACAACTCAATAAGTGATTATGAAACTTACGTTAGTCTTAGTTATTTGAGAGAACTAGTCAACAAAACTTATTTACATTGGACTGGAAAATGATCAAATAATAGTCGGTAGGGAATTGTAGCAATTTTTAAAAATGTTTCATCATTTTTATTCCCCGGCTTTTCTTCAAATCGTTTTATCGTAGTCGAAACCTCTTAGAAATTTAAACTGAACATATTTCCTCGACCACTTATGTAGATTTCTCGTATTGTGTGCTTTTGATATTTAGTGTCAGTTTCTTGGATCTAATCACTAAAAGATATATAACAGACACGAAATACGGTTATGGTATTATGAAACAACATTGTTAAACAGTCAACAGTTAAGTTAGGCAGTTGACGAGAGGCAGCCCGAGTAGATAAGTGACTATTATTTTGGAAATGGTAAATGTAAAGTACTGAGCATGTCCGTCGAAAACAACGTGTCTCTGTCTTTATATAAATGTAGGTATATGTACATATTTCTTTATTTCTATGACCAGGGTTAATTCCTAAACGAATTAACTGATTTTTATGAATGTTTGACTGAACACATAAGCTTGGTGCAAGCGGAAGTAATGTGGGTTATATTTAATCCAGTATACTTTTATTTATTGTTTTTGTTGCATTTCACCCCAAACAAGGCACAGTTCCACTTTGATGAAGGAGGCTACTATCTGGGTCATAATTTGTACAGGTACTATGTAGAGAATTAAGCAACAAGATATTTGTTTACATTACACTTGAACTGCATGTGAGTAGAGTCAGGGAAGCAGGAACCCGGAAGAGAATCTTACATCTAGGGATTTCTATTGAGTAAGGGTGGGATTTTGCTGTTTGTCGAGTTTGTCGGATAATTATGTTGAGGAAATACAAGGGCTTGTAGTTTGCCGGAGCACCTACCATTAAAATACTTGTAAAACAGGCCGATATATGCAACATTTCGTCGATGAGACAGTAGTTAAGCATAACTTATTTGCAGGACCTATTAGGTTGACGACTCTCTTTTGAATCCTAAGAGAGAAAGACATGTAGCAGATGCACCAGCCCAAATCTGGCAACAGTACTCTATACATGGGCGAATGGTGGCCTATTAGAAGTAAAGGCGGAAGTACCTTTCTAGCACGGCAGGGAGAACCCATCTTCCTTGCAATAGCCTTCGCAATGCCTTCAAAGTATCTGTTCCAACTCATGTTCCCCGTAAACGTTAAGCCGAGCAGTTTGAACGAAGTACTTTCAGGTAACGTATCATTAACCATGGTTATTAGTGATTGAGAAGGTTTTATGTAGTTATGGAAAGAAGCTTAGTCTTTGCAGCATTGAATGTTACCGTTCATTTTTGTCCCGATTCCATTACAGACTGGAGGTCTTACTCTAGGGCTTCCACTATTGCCTTGATACGTGGTCAGTCATTTTCCCCTCCTGTCTGTTATAGGGTGTGGTGTTATCAGTAAATATATCCATCTCAGATACAATTTTCAGGGAGACCATTTATGCGTATTAGGAATAATAAAGGTTCAAGAATCGACCCCTGAGGTACACCCGTATTTATGTCATATTGTTTAGACGTACGACCATCAAGGGCAACCATGTTTTTAATAGTACAGCCGGGATGAGATCAGGTCCACATGCTTTTGATGTGTCTAGGATTTTTATGATATGTACGTTAGAAGAGATGATTTTCTGCTCGCAGAGGAAAATCTGGGAGGAAGTGGTTTGCTGGGTCAAAAGTAGAGTTGTAGACAAACCAACGGACAAGCAGATGAACCTTCTCGGTTGCCGTACAAAGAAGATTCGGGGAATTGCTGGTTGCCCATTATTTATTACATTGTCATAGATTTTCCAGAAGTTACGAATTCCTAATTTCTGCACTCCAATGCGTTTTCTGGTGGTTTCGGTATATTGTCTTTTGACTGTGACTAGCTTCTATGAACTAACAAAAACAAAACAACTTGGGTAATTGAAGGAGGGAGGAGGGAACAAGAGGTTAATATATGTATTTCTTTTCTTGCATATAATTTTTTTTATGCAAAGGATGCTTAAAAGTGTGTGAGTACAGTTTTTGAAACTTCAGATGTCTCCGATGTTATAAAACATTAAAATAAATATTACACATAAATTAATAAATATTCACAACATTTCAGTTTCTGGAGCATAATATGGATACAACCTTCCATTTTGAAAACTCAGATGTTGAAGATTTCATGAGACACAGGTTCCTGAAAGTTACATTTTTCTCTTTTCGGTCACTTATGTATATAACAGGTTATAAAAGCTGTTGTTTGTGCGTCAGGGAAATCTTTTTGGCTAAGAGGAAAGTGTAGTTTCTCTTTTGATGTTACACTTCATTCTTATGTCTTCAGTCAATGGAGAAATCCTTCAAGACTGGGTAAATTTTCCCCTATTCCAGAGTACCCATATTTGAGAGATTGATTTTCCCCACATTCACGAAAAACGACCTTGTGTAGGCAGGTAAGAAAATCGGGCACCACATGTAGAAAGACACAGTTCGTCTTAAGCAGGATCTCAACATTGTATTGAATGATGTGCCAGATTAGAGTGGTGTTAAGGTAGCTGAAACTTTTTTTTTAATTAACCTATCCTGTACGTGTCATGGCACTGAATAACTAACGTTTAACTGACCTTGCGTCAAACTTGTCATCGTTGGAAGGCAAGTAGATTCCCATACGTACATATAAGTGAAATTCCTCAACTGTTTCTCGGTTGGTAAATATTTCACTCTTTGGGGGATGGAATTCCTCCCCTTTGAGACAGAAAGAAACGGGAGACAGAGGTGGAGAGGGATGCAAGTAAAACGATCAAACTTGTTGATTAGCGGCGAATGGAGGAGCTTTCATCATAACCTTCCCATCCCTGCCCCGCTAACCTCGAACACAGCGCTCGACGTCCCAGCGTTCTTGATTTAAAAAATAAATAAATGCCGGCTGCCCCATTCAGTAGGTTTTCTCTCCAGCTGATATTTCCTTTTTGCTTTTATTTTTGCTGTTCTCTTTCCTGAAGCATAACCAGTAAGGCAAATGTTTTTGCTGACGTGGACAATGTGAACACGATAGAATAAAAAAAAATGTCAGAGGCTTTGAATAAAATCGACACTAAACACTTCCAGAAGTGTTTCCTGTAGTAGTGGTGATGGCTGTATTGTGTGTGTTGGGAGGGTGTGTTTAATACGACTGTATTGAGTCGAGGAGAAAGGTTTCTAAAAGGTTAATATTTCAAGCTGTAAAATCTAATAAAATATACTCAACTTTTATGTAGTTCTCTTTCTCTCTATATTTATCTCTTTCTACCCCTTCTCTCTCTCTCTCTCTCTCTCTCTCTCTCTCTCTCTCTCTCACACACACACACACACACACACACACATAACCAAGGAAATCCGACGTTGCCCGACATTAAATGATCAATGTTTAACACTCCCATATATTTATTGTTATCGAAATCGGTGAAATCATCCATTTTTCAATCAAATTGATTGAGTGCCTGCTCTATTCGCAGTGCACTGAGAGGAAGCTTCACGTTCCTACCTGAAGTGACTAAGTTCACAATGCATTGTCGCTTACATTGCACTGTAGAGAACCTACTGTTGATTTTATAAATTATTTTAAAATATAATGGTTTGAATTAAAGTTTAAATGCTAAAATAAAGTATCATGCTTTAATTGTGCTTTAAACAGAAACATTCAGTTCTAACGCGCCCCTGTTATATCAAAGAACCCACTATTGATTTTATATGTAGATTGTAGCAATAAGACTTCTCAAATGCACTTGTGATGTTAGGCTATGTAAGGTGTTAACTTTGGTCAAAATCGCCTGTTCCTTCTTTCATTGGATTATTTCGATTATTGATTATCGATACTTATCGAAAACATTTCGATAAAAACTATCTAAGAACACTGTCAGGCACATAAAGTACCTTCTTATGAAATTTCAAACAAATCGGCTCAGCAGTTTTCGAGTTCATAGGGAACTCTCCGTCTCTCTCAAACACACAGCCAGATTCTTCACTATAATAAGAGTTTATATATATATATATATATATATATATATATATATATATATGCTTCAACGACACCTCCCCACTCTCGACTTGTATCTAAATCTAAACATCTAAGCTTGATTTCCTAAATAAAGCTTCTTTCCTAGCAATGCCCGCCTGTGGAACTGTGTTGCGCTGGCCTGCTTTCCAGCTGGCTACAATATGGTTGTTTTCAAGTTCAATTTAAACAAGTTTTTGCTAAGCCGTCCCCTTAAATAATTAAATTATAATAAATTCCCACTACTAATGATTACTACACTGTTATCCCCATAACTACCATACATTCATTTACTCTTATCCTCGAGTGGCCTTCGGGCCTTGGTAATGTGGTGTAAAAACATATTATAGTAAGATGTTTCTGGCAAAGGTAAAAATGCAGAATAAATTATAATTGTTTTTACTGTTGTCCAAACTAAATAAGGTCTATTT
>NC_136484.1:166259990-166309990 GCF_053919585.1 Euprymna scolopes | reverse complement strand
CCACCGTTCTGCCAGATAAAACATCCCCATTCCTGTGTCTCGATACATCTTCTATCATTATATGTAATCAGTTTTTTTAAAATAGTCAACCATATAGGAGCCTATTCGTGACCACACACACACACACACACACACATTCAGCTTTATATATATATATATATATATATATATACATATTTGTTTCATAAGCTTTCATTTCAGTTTCGATTCAAGCTAATGCACCAAAGTCATATGGATATACATTTTTTATTTTTGAAATCGCAACTTTATAATATATAAAAATCGATAGAACATTAACTTTATAATAATATATACGAAATATGCAAGAATTAAAATATCATATTTAAGCGTACTTAACGACCGGGCTTTACCGAGCGTTCGTGGTAGCTTAAATAAATACTTTTGCAGTTTTAACAAAAGAGCTACAATAATATCAGAGCGTCTCCATTTATGCTGAACATCTACAGAATGCCAACATCGATATATTACATATATATGAGTCACTTGTGGAATTTCCACAGGTCCCGCTAGTTATCATTATTTAATTTAATTTTTTATTTCAATTAGTCTACCTGGCAAATTATTTAAGTTATTTCTCATAACATATAAAATTCAATAGACGATTTTATAATAATACATACACAATCTGCTTAAATTAAAATATCATGTTTAAGCGTAATGTACGACCAGGCAACGCCGGGTGTCCAGCTAGTTCTAATGATAATGAAGAAATACTTATTTTTCGGCATTCCTCATATGTTTGCATTTATCTTTATGTTTGTAATCTCTCTCGTGTAATAATCGTTTTCTCTTCCGATTAATATCTTTTTTCGTTTCATCTATCAGATATTGGATTCACTTTTGTTTCTTTCATTTCCCAACTCCACCCCCACCACCACCACCAACAACAACAAAAAATCACCAGGCACACATTTAGAAAAGATTAAAAAGTGTTTTTTTTTATATGAAAACAAGGAGTTTGTTTACGCCACCTCTTGCCCTCACTCTCCACCTCCATCTACCCCTCAACTCTCTATGTAAACTTGTACACTTCCTGGTCTTCCACTATCCCTCTTCGGCTCTTCGGCTCTCACATATCGACCTATTTATTGTAAATGCATCAATTTATCTTTCCTGTAAACACTTCCATGTTTACACAAGGATGCGTCAATAACTCATCACAGCCAGTGTTGTGTTCGAGCCATAAGAATATTTACCGCTAGATTAAGTACATTCAAAGCGAATATATTATAAATATCACACACACGCGCGTGCACGCACACGGGCGCGCGTATGAGTATGATTATATATAACTTGTTTCGCTTTATGAATAATAACATAAAAATTATTTCGGTATTAAGCTGTCGAGATGATAGATCTCTCCATGATCGTGGACATTACTTACATTAAATATTGTCAACAACCTGATCTCGTACCACGTTTCTGTGAATTTAAACGGTTGGTTGATATAAGAATCTTTGTATTTTCAGGGTCAAACGGATTACGATGAGAGTAGGTAAGAAAATTATGTATATACATGATTAAATAAGTTCAAGTATATTCATAACATGAACTAAAAAACCCAATATTTTTGAAAATGCTTAATGCGTGAATATATATATATATATATATATATATATATATATATATATATATATATATATATATATATATTATGTGTGTGTGTGTGTGTGTGTGTGTGTGTGTGTGTGTGTCTTTATAGAAAGATTAAAAACTAAATTTATTTTTATATAAAACATGCAGGCAAGTGAAGTGGTCCCTAATAGAGTTTAAGGGCACATATCCGATTTTAATAAAATTCAAACAAAACGTATAAAATACTAAATCAAAGAACTTACTTTTTCGATTCATGCCGCGAACAAAACTTTTGTGAGAAATCGAATGACTTGAATCGCGTCACTTCATTGGTTGATTTAATTAACGCATTGTTTTAATTACAGCTTTTCTCGTTGGTTGATTTTTATTTTAACTCGCGTGCGCGCGGACAAGTTTGGCCTAAAAATCTTTAGTCCAAGCAAATCCTTTATTCACGACGGACTTCTTTCTATCTTATTAATTTAAGGGTCTTTTTACACCCAGTTGTCATGGTTCCTTTAAGACTATTTAACCTACTAAGGTAGGAGTCCCTTTCTTGACGTAATATCGTCTTTCTAACCAGCAAAGGATGTCACTTTTAGGATTACGTCTCGACGAAATTAATCCGCCTTTTTTTTCTATTGGAATATTGATTACGTGGATCCAAACTAAAGACTCTTGAAAATCTTTACAGCAGATTTTTTTTTAAACAAAGCGTGAGCTTCTTTTCCAAATTTCAAGTATATATGATCCTTTATTCTTACTGCTTCCAGTTACCATTCAAGGCAAGATCCTTGTTATTCAACTCTGGAAAAGCAAACTGTCCTAGGATCAGGATATCCCTGAAAATTTTATAAACTCTTGGCAAAGTCTTGCTAAGGAGTTAAACAAGTTATGTGATTGTGAGTTCCCCAGATGTGTGATGATCGAGGACTTCCCGGTGGAGTTTATATGCTTCTGTGATGCATCTAGACTTGCATATGGGTTTTTCATTTATGTAAAACAAGGAACACTATGCCACTTGTTCGCTAAGGCGAAGGTGGATCCGGTTAAGAAGACCCTTCCTACCTTATAATTATGGTTATCTCTCTGGCTCTTAAAGTTGTTCCCGATGTATTGAAGGCTTTGCAGCCTATCAATATTCTTTTCATTTTCTTTGTATCCGACGCCTGAGTGGCCCTATCTTAGATTTAAAGCGGAAAAGGGGAATTAGAGAAACATTTTTGTTGAGAATCGTGTATTGGACATAAAAAATATTTGATGATATTAATCTAGAAATCAAAATTCTCCCTCTGTTCAAATATGTTCCTTCGCCCGAAAATCCTACAGATTTGTTGACTAGAAGCCTTTCCACCTCAATTTTTGGGTACACGGCCCTGATTGGTTAAATCAACTTACCAGTCGACTGACCCGTGTCCCCCTTGCCTTGTCTTAATGACACCAACAAGAAAATTATCTCCTGTATATTCTCCAATGATTTCTGTACTGACGAGAACGATTTACCAATAAATATTTCTGATTTCTCATCATTGACAAGCGCAATCAATGTCTTCGAGAAAGTTTTGCGGTTCTGTGATATTGAGGCACCAACACACAGATACCAACAATAGAGCTTAATTGTTGTTCTTTTCTTGTAGGGAGAGGGAAGAATTTCTCTGTGAATTGGAATATTTGAACCAACCTTCAAATAAGGCTGTGCCTCCAAGTGTTATCAACTCTTGGTTTGTTTATTGATAAGGATGGTTTGTTGCGGACTAAAAGACGCATAGAGAATTCCAACATCCACCTCTTTAGAATTAAATTTCCTATATTTTTAGGAAAAATCCATCGTTTGACTGAATTTGTAATTAAAAAGGCACATTTAAACTTTTGTCATCTGAGAAACAATTCAACTCTTTCTAAGTTGAGGTTATATGGTTTCTGGATTCCCCAAGGGAGGTAATCGGTAAAAAAGCCAATTCGTTGCCTTATAAAGCACCCTCATGTTCTCCACTTCAAATTTCGTTCACCCATTACAAGTAGGTATAGACTACCGGTCATTTTTTAGTAAAAGACAATGATGGAGACATTAAAATGTACGTCTCGTTCACCTGCATGAGTCTACGTGCCGTACATCTGAAGCTATTACCGGATATGAGAACTAGATCTTTTATATTATCGTGTATTACGTTTTCCAATATGTTTGATGTTCCTGCACATGTTTATTCAGACAATGCGAAGACCTTTTTAGCGTCCGGTATCATGCTATTCGAAATGTTCGTTTCGTACAAATTCAAAGAAAATTCAAGTCAACTTCCATTATTTCATTTTCAATTTACTCTTTATCCGGCTTGACAGGGAGATGCATGGGAGAGCATGATAAATGATAAAAAACAATCAAACAATGTTTGAAAACATTATTAGGTAGAAAGAAAGTTTGCTATTTCGACTTCTTAACTATCCTTTCTGATGTGGAAAAAGCGATCAATGATCGATCGCTTACATATATTACTACTTCTGAAGGTGGTCTCGAAATTTTAACTCCTAATCATTTTTGTTTTGTTCTGGTTATAATCCACGTTTTTTGATCAATAATTATGGATCGGACGATTTTGTGTCTTGATCCCCCCCCCCAGTAGAGCAAAACTTTTGCAATCTCTGGAATTAATACACAGGTATATTAAAAATTTCAGAAAGATATGACACAACGATTATTTGTTGTCCTTGAGAAAGGTTGATCCTAATATAGCAGGCGATCGGCCGCAGGTGTCGGTGAGAGAAATCGTGTTAAATTTTCAAATAAAACTCGACCTTTTTGGAGTCTAAGCAAGATACGTAGACTCATTAATGGGAACGATGGTAAAGTTCGCTTGGCCTGTGTATTAAGAGACGATTGCAAACAGGTTCATTCCTTAAACATTCTCCTGGATTTAAAGACTGCTTCTGCGCCGTCTTCAGAAGAATTTATGGAGGAAGGGGGTCCCTTCTTCTGTCCAATTTGTTCCGTAGTAAATGACGGATGATCTCCTATGGTGTGTTGTAACGTATTGTGTTGGAAGTGAAACAACGGGATACTTTCAGGAAGTGGATTTGTCCGAATTGTTCGGAAAAAGTATTACACTAACTTCTTAATTTCAGCATTAAATTGTCATTTGACTTATGTTCAAATTGTCGTTCTTGTTATTATTAATATATTGGTAATCTAGATAAAACTAGGTTTATTGGCTATAAACTCATTGATCATAAGCAAACAAAAATGCATATAGTCCTTTTAAAAAAAACAAACTACAATGGTTAGTTAAGTCTTTGCGACCACCAGTAGTATTTACTTGTCGCTTAATTGACAGTCTAATACATATTTATCTTGTATTCAATATTTGAGGAAAAAGTCATGGATATTCATTACTTTTTCTTTGCTTATGGACAGTATGTGAGAAATTACATGACTTGAATCGCGTCACTTCATTGGTTTGTTGAATTAATGCATTGTTTTAATTACAGCATTTCTCGTTGTTTGATTTTAATTTTAACCCATGCGAGCGCGGACAAGTTTAAACTGAAAATCTTTAGTCCAAGCAAATCCTTTATGCATAACGGACTTATTTCTATCTTATTATTAATTTAAAGGCCTTTTGGCGCCCAATTGTTATGGTACCTTTACGAAATTTTCCTTGACGTAATATCGTCTTTCTAATCAGCAAAGAGTTTGGGATTACCTTTTCGACGAAATTATTCCGTCTTTTTTCTATTGAAATGTTGATTAAATGGATCCAAACTGAGGATCATTGAAAATCTTTACAGAAGATTTTTTTATCTAACACTTCATGAAGAAGTCTTAACTCCCAGGCTCGGCAAAAGCAGAAAACTGACGCAACATAATTTTGCAATCGAGAAGACGAGACGACCGACTTTAATCAACCAAGTAAATACGCTAATCGTAGTTGTCTATTTTTCGGTCTGCCAGAGTTCTAAACTATATGAGAATAAACTGTCACACTTAAAATCTGACATTTTTCAAACTTAGACAAATGAATCAGATTTACAGAAAACTAATGAAATTCGGTTTTGTTATTATTATTGTATCGATTGTATTTCCTTTGATATAACAGCTGTCAAGATAAAGACTAACTTTGCTTGATACGAACGGTTGTGTTCATCGGAAGTTTTTAATTCTCTAGCTAATATTACGTTCAGCTTGCTTCATTCGAAAATAAAATTAAAACCAATGTTATCCCGTTTAACCCTTTCATTTTGTCTATTTAATTTACGAGCTGATTAAACCTTAACTGGATTTCCCGAAATACATATTTATGACAGGTGGGAAGAGGAAATTTGCCCAGAATTTAAATTATTCGACAATTTAACTTAATTATTAAATGGACTTTTGGCATTATTATCCATCTTCAAACCAAATTTGTATATTATATTTCTAAACGTCCGTTAACAACGTAACTAGACAATATGGTTATGATGCTTTCTAAGACAATAAATGTACAATTGTCTGTGCGTAACTCACTGGCATTAAAATAAATTATTCACCTTTGAAAATGAGTCATATAACAACGTTGTTTAATTTTTTCACGCAAGTTATTTCGTCGTGAATATTTCTTCTTTTTTTTCACACAATTTAACTTCGTCGCGAATGTTTTTTTTTCACACAATTTTTTTCACACAATTTAACTTCGTCGAGAGTATTTTTTTTTCACGCAAGTTTACTTCGTCGCGAATGTTTTTTTTCACACAATTTAACTTCATCGCGAATGTTTTTTTTTCACACAATTTAACTTCGTCGAGAGTATTTTTTTTCACGCAAGTTTACTTCGTCGCGAATGTTTTTTCATGCAAGTTTTCTTCACCGTGAATGTTTTTTCATGCAAGTTTTCTTTCACCATGAATATTTTTTCATGCAAGTTTACTTCGTCGCGAATATTTTTTCATGCAAGTTTACTTCGTCGCGAATATTTTTTCATGCAAGTTTTCTTTCACCGTGAATATTTTTTCATGCAAGTTTACTTCGTTGCGAATATTTTTTCATGCAAGTTTACTTCGTCGCGAATATTTTTTCATGCAAGTTTTCTTTGTCGCGAATATTTTTTCATGCAAGTTTACTTCATCCCGAATGTTTTTTCGCGCAAGTTTTCTTCGTTGCGAGTGTTTTTTTTTTTTTTTCACGCAAGTTTATTTCCTTGCAAAAGTTTTTTTTTTTCACGCAATTTTGTACAATCTAATTCTATATTTTACAATTCTTCTGGGTACGACTTGTTTTAACATTTAAAATGTGCCTTTAAAGAAACGATAATTAAAAAATACAATTCTTTTCAATGATCGTTTTTATTAATAGACATCCTTAAAAAGTTTTTTTTTTAATTTTTTTAATTTAGTATTTCTGCTTCTCCTCCTTTGCTTGTATTTGTGAGATTCCTAAAGAAGATTCAAAGTGGCCTTATTTATTCGGAATTCCTACACGTGTGTGCTTGTCGCATGCGTCACTATCTATTGCCTGGGAGGCGCCACCATCTGGAGATTTGCACGTTATTTTTTTTACCTTTAAGTTTTCGCTACAAATAGAAACCTAAAGGTCAGCCAGGTTAATTTAGTATTCACACCAAGTTTGCTTGACATTAGATAAAATCTGCGAGCAAAATCATTTGCACATTTTCATGATGGCCATCTTTAAATACATTTCTCAAGTCTATGTCTTTTGTAATAAAATAAAATGTATTTGTTCGCAATAGTAAAAGAATTAAGGAAAGATAACTGAAATCGGATACATGTAAGAAAGTTAGTAAAAGTCACTCCGATATAAAATGTAATACTTATTTTATTAATCATTCTTATAATTAATAAATATCAATTCAAATAATAATTAAAAAATATCTAAATAAAATAAAGATTAAGAATTTTTTAATTTCACCTTAAAATTTTATTACGGACGCATATCTTGAATTAAAATTTTAAATTTAAAATAAAAAACTTCGATTTTTATTTTTAATAATTTAAGCTAATGTTTCGTAAGAAAATTGCAATTTATTTTTGCGAATAAGACTTTGAGTTAAAATAAAGATATTGAGACCTTCTCAGGTCAATTTAAATGCAGATATTCCGCCCTGTTTAAAATTTATGATATTCAACATTACTTAAATTTGTAGTGTGTATTCTTTTAGATATATGAAGCTTTATAAATTGGTTGATCTTTCGTTAATTTGAGAGTAACCAGGTGTATAATACACACACACATATTTAATTACCGTCTTATCTGCTTAAATACACGTTTCCACAATCTGAATCGATTAAACGACCCGATGGTCTGATGAAATGATCGGATCGTTCAATCGATTCCGATAATGAAAACATGCGTAACTAAGCAGATAAAACGGCAATCAAGAAATATCTATTTTGCTCTACAATACTATTGAGCGCTGTTCATTTTTTGTTTTTCTAATTACCATTTCATTTATATATATTAGCAAAAATACTCGTCGTTGACGGGGTTCAAAAACAGCCCACAGAAAATGGACTCTGATTTATGAAAGTATGATAGATTCTGAAAAGGAAGGGTTGTAAAAAGATAGCTTTGAATTTGGGGGTATCAAAACCGAAGCAAAATATGATGAAAGTAAAAATAAAATAGATAAAACCCATAATTTATTATACCATACCTGTTCACACTGAAACACTTATCACAATATTCTGTGGATCTGTATTAAAAAACCTTGTTAAACTTTGTGACATATTTCCATTCTATGGGGGTCAGGTGCGAACGAACACCCCATTATATTATTATACCATATTTCTTCAAACTGAAACATAATTATCAAAGTATACTTACGCAGATAGATATGAAAAGTCTTTATTAAAGTTTGTGCCTATTTCCATTCAATGGAAGCCAGGCGCGAACGCAGACCCCGCAATTTTATTATACCATCCCTATTTAAGTTAAAACATAATTATCAAAGTATTCTTATGTACATCTATATCAAAAACACTTGTAAACGTTTTTTTTTTATTTTTAATTTTTTTATTTCCATACTTTGTGGACCAGGCGCGAACGCAGACCCCACAATTTTAATGAACCACCGTTCTGCCAGATCAAACATACCCATTCGTGTTTCTCGATACATCTTCTATCATTATATGTAATCAGTTTTTTAAAATAGTCAACCATATAGGAGCCTATTCGTGACCACACACACACACACACACACACACACACACACACACACATTCAGCTTTATATATATATATATATATATATATATATATATATATATATATATATATATATAAAATATGGGACGATTCCAATATTTTTTTCGGTTCCTATAAAATTTCCTATTCCGATTTTATTTAAATCTCTAAATATTTTATTAACGAGTTATTTTTCCTGTTTACCATAAAAACATACGTTAAATATGCAGATATTTTCGTAAACTTAAAAATACATCTGTGGAGGATGATCTATATATGTTAGTTTTACTGCTGAAATCAATAAATATTTATTATTTTATCATTACTACCGGCCGTGGAAGATTTTGCTTTACACAAAATCAAATAAAAAGACAATGAAAAGAATCGTTTTGGCATCGGGAAATAGGGACACCTTTTGTCCGATACCGATACCGATTCCAATATGCAAAAAAGTGCCAATTGTTCGATTCCCGATTCTAACACTAATATATATATATATATATATATATATATATATATATATATAAAGTGAAAGTGTGTGTGTGTGTATCTGTCTGTGTACATTTCCCTACGCAATAACTCTGTCAATTTTCAGTCTACAGACTCGAAATTTGATATACAGGGTATTGAGGTTTGGGAAAGTCTTTGTAATATGTTTTCGGACAGAAATTTGGGTGTTAAGGGGCCAAAGTTCAACGATTTGAGCTTTGAAAACCCTATCAATCTCTTCTGACAATTTTGGGTATAAACAATTGAAATTTTAGATATAGGTTCCTTGGACATGGATCTAACTTAATAATTTGATTTGAGCCCAAAACAATAAATGTTAAGGGGTCATAATAGGGGTCACAGTTTAAATAAAATGACCTCTGAGGTCTCTACCAAATTACTCAGACAATTTCTGGTCTTAACATTTGAAATTTTACATAAAGGGTATTCAGAGATAGGGCAAGCTTTGTAATCGGTTTGGGTCGAAAATCTTAGATATTAATATATAAATGTATGTATGTTTGCATGTCTGCCTAAAACTTTCGACAGAGGCGATGGATTTTCACAAGATCAGTATCGTTTGAAGCTAGACCCTTCAGACAACAAATACCGAAAATTTGGCTTAAAACACTAATTTCTTCACCCTCAACTGGGCACTTTTCTACAGGGAGGGACCGCTTTTTTCGCCGATATTTTCGAAAGTTATCCCCTCTTTTCGATTGTCTAACCTTAATTTAGAACTACGTCACTTCCGGTTTGGCGGTGGTCGTAACAGCAAAGACGTCACGTTTTTCCCCGTTCTTTTCATCCTTCACGATACGGGTTCGAGCTTGCCTTCCTACTACCACTTTTTTTTTTTTTTTGCACAACACACAACCTCCAAGCATATATATATATATATATATATATATATATATATATATATATATATATATATATATGATGTGTGTGTGCGTGTGTGCGCGCGTGCATGTATGTATATATTAGTTGTAGCATTGCCAGGTTGGAACATATTACCGGGTGGAAGGTTTAGTCACATATTATGTCGGTATGCATGAAACTGAACTGGACCATATCTCAACCTGACGACAATAAAGTCGTTGCCGGATTGACTGTCGAAGACGTATACCAAACTGGTACTGGTCTAACTTCTTATAGGCATATACACACTTGATCCTGGCACTTAAAAAGTTGTATGAATATACAAAATGTATATTATTCGTTATTGTAATGTTCCCTCTTTGTTGGCTTACGATTTTATCTGTTTAAGCTACGGTAATTTTAACGGCGTGTGCTCGGCTTTCTTTGCTTTTCAGTGTCTAGACTTGTGAATATGACCTCCTAGTGGTTATAACAACCACTGCGGAGTTTAAAGAACGAAGGAAAACGTTATGATCTAAGACACGTTATGAAACCCGAGAAGGGTAATATGATGAGGGCGGGGTAGAAGTGAAGTTGAAAATAAAAACTTCTGTTTAAAGCCATAAATTACGAGCAAGACTGATAAAAAATAACATAGTCACACCAGGTTGATCCTGGATGGATGAAGTTCTGGCCTTAGCTGCAAACAGTCTCGCACGAGAAATTTTGATTATACTTCAACCTCATTTCTTTCTGTTTTCTATCTTTCTCTTTTTCTTTCTACCTCTCTCTTTTTCGTTGCATTTCTCTCTTTCCATTTCTCAGTTTCTCTCGTTCTCTCTCCCCTTCCCTCTTTCTATCTCTCTCCTTCTCCCTATTTCTATTTCTCTTTTTCCCATTCCTTTCAATCTCTTTCTCTCGCTTATATTTTTTGTACTTTGTTTTACTTCAGTCGAAGTTCTCAGAAATCCAGGGGCTTTTTTTCCTGGGACTAACTCTTCATCTCTTTGGGTCAAGAACGAAGTGTAGTATCTGTTCTGCAGATGCTAAACTGACATTTCTTGTTCTGTCAATGGAGAAGAAATCCTTCACGACTGAGGCAATTTTTATTTCTGATCATTTTCTATACGTTAAAAACGACCCTGGTGTCTAACCCATGCTCGTGGGGAGGCATTGCATATAGGAACTCTTCACCGCTACATAAGATGCATAAATATTCGATTATTTCATTAGTAAAGAAGTTGAGAATATTATTTTCTTCTTCCTAATCGACCATTTAAATATGTTATATGTTATAGTATATTTTATTGTGCTCTCTTGACCTTCCTAATAAAAGTCAATGTGGGTTAACTGTGTCGAGATCTCATTTAGTCTGCGAATGCTATGTAATCTTGGATATTTAGTCAAGGGTTACTTGTAGATAAAAAAGTATCCCCATACCAGGTTCGCATGACAATCCCTTGCTCAGGGAAACCTTAGACACTTGAGGACAGTGTAAGTAGGTATTCAAGTTCTCTCCAATATTCTCTTTTTTTTTTAATTTTCTTATCAGTTTGTTCAAGCTGAGTATGGCGCATCCCACCAGATGCCAAACATTCACCCGATGATCAGATATTCCAACCGAGAGATCTTTTAAAGATTCTGGCTGTCCCTTTAACTGAAATTGCTTGATCTCTCTTGCACTTGGTTCACCGGGTATATTTGCCTGGTAGTTTTTGAAATTCTTTTTCATGAGTCCAGTTGCTCCTATAATAACTGGAATGATATATATCTTAAGATTTCCGTTTCTTTCCATGTCATACATGACCTTGATATTGCGTTATCTTTTTCCTTACAGTTCTGTTTAACCTAGCATCATTGGGGACACTAACTTCTATGATGGTTGCTTCTTTCTCCTTCTTGTCCAATATCACTGTGTAAGGTTTTATGGCTCCGTTTTCTAAGTCGGTACCTGTAGAAATTGAATAGTAAGAGTGGATGGTGCATGACGTATTTCGGACTGTTCTTTCTGGTATATGTCCCCCGGATTTGTTGTTGCATTCGATATTTAGCTTTTTGCACATCATCCGGTGTGGATATTTACACACTCCATTGTGTCGTGTCGTATAATAACCCAGAAGAACCTTACAGTTAGATGTCAGGTTGCTCACTCTCTCTATATCTGTGCGCCAGAACCTGCACTTACTGTCAATGCTTAGACCACTCATTTTCTTAAAAAAATTAATCATCGAGTCTCTCCTGGTCGTAGTGGAACAATCCTCTTTTTAGCCAGTCTGTGGAGCCTCCTTTATCTACATAGTTCTGGGTAAATTCATCCAGAAAATACTTGGCACGATGTTGGTTGGACCATTCTTCCAAATTTTTGCAATGGAAGTTTTATGTGTATTTTTGGCGACTCTTTTAGGCTATTTCTGTAGCCAACTTGTTTCTGATTCTGTCTCATTTGTAAGACAAAATGTTTTCAAAAATGTTTGGCCAGTTTTGTGATGGACGTAGTTCTGCTGGCTCTTGTTTCATGGTGTTTGTGTACTATTTTAAGATTTGGATTTCAGGAGCTCATCAGCTATTGTCCAGTGCTCACGATAGTCGCACAATGTTTATGGTAAATCTCTGAGAGATCCACACCCCCTGCTCCTCTGAACAGATACAGTCTAGGCAGACGCTGGTTTCGGTATGTTATTTTGTTCAGCGTCAGTATATTCCGCGTTTTAGAGTCCAGTCTGTCTATGTTCTTTAGTGCCTAATTGACAATGCCAAAAACTGTATGTTATCACAGACATTGCTAGTTTGTTAATGGCCGTTATCGTGTTTCTGTTTATAAGTTCTGTTTTACAAAATTTTCTTACACGCCGTATGCATTTTCTGCTAGTTTTCTCTCTCATCTGGGCATGTTAAATTGAATCACTTTCTTCTATTCCAAGGTATTTGTATGTTTTTTCCTACTATTCTGGGTCCTTGATGTCAGTATCTTCATCACACTATATATTTTTAGTTTGGACTTTCTTTCCAACTTTGATGAAACACTTAGCACATTTTTCTAAACCAAACTTCGTTCCAATATCCTTGAAGAAGTCATGTACAATCTGTAAGAGTCGAATTAAGCCAGTGTCTGAGTTCGCATACAGCTTGAGGGCTTCCGTGAAGAGCAGATGGTTGACTCTTTTGTTTGGGTCTTGTTGGCAGTCTTGGCTCAGATTGTAAGCACTCAAGTTTTTGTTGAATAACGCGTTTAATCGGTCTATCGACAGACAGACGAGTAAAGGAGATAGGCTACCCCCTTGGAAGATTCTTCTTCTGATTTTGATGTTAGGTATTTTTACAATTCTGTTTGTGTGGCTTTATGTCATGGTGGTTTGCCACATTTGCGTATGTACAGCCATGGTCACCTTGATCGCAGGATGGATTTTATACAAATCTAGGTATCGCAGTAGCCACATGTAGGGAACACTATCATACGCCTTTGGTTAATCAATTCACGTCATATTTGTTTCATTGTTTCTTCTTACAAACCTCACGTAGTTTGGTAACTAAACATATCCTCCTGTATCCTGCTTGTTCTTTTTCTAAGTATGCACCAAAGGAGAGATGTTGATAGATGCTGTCTGCAATCAGGCCAGCGAAGAGCTTGTATGAAGTTGTGAGACAACAGATGGGTCTGTACTTATTAGGACGTTCTATTTCATTTGTTTTCGCTATAAAGGTTGTATCACCCTTTACAAGCCATGTTGACGTGGCTTCTTCATCCCTCAATATTCTGTTGAAGCAACTGCTATAATGACCATGCAATGACGTTAGTCGTTTAAGCCAGAAATTGAGTGGATTATCTATGCCAGGCTTTTTGTAGTTCTGGAACCCATTTAACTTTTGTTTTACAATGTCAGCTGTTATCTCTGGCTCTGGCATTTCTGGTTTATTTTCGTTGCTTTTTTCAACATCTTGAATCAATTGGGCTTCTTTATTGTATGTCACTTTGTTTGCGAAAAGAGGCCTCCAAATATCCCCCAGCTCTTGCATTTTGGATGGCAAATTTACCGTTATTGATGTATCCCTTGTTATGTAATGGTAGAATAAATGAGCATTTTGCTTAAACATTTTATTTTCAGTTTTTACACTTTTTTTTCTCTCTTGTTGCTTTATGCTTTTGGCAACACTGTGATCTTGCACTCTAGTTCTCTGGCTATGTTTTTAGCTCCCCTACTCTTGTGCCATATTCCTCACTAAGACTATTCTCATATGTACGGCTTCATGTGTTACTTAAAATATATCAAGTGTATTTTTATTCCAATATTTCTTCAATAGCTTAACTCAGTAGTACAAAATATGCAATCAAGCTATACGAAAATGTTTGTTTCATTCCCGAAAAAAAAAAACTATGCTAAATGCTTGGATTTACATTTCAATATCCTTTTTAAAATACAAACCTCAATATCCAATCGGATGAATTGGGGACATTAATTTTATTGGACGCATTTTCTTTTCGATCAACAATTGAAAAGAGAAGAAACCGAAACATATTCAATAAATAATAAATCACATGAATCAGTGCGTAAACTAGAAACAGAAATATAGCAGGGTTATAGGTAACAAAAGGTCACGTTGACGATTCGCACGGCAGTAGCAAGGTCGTAATTTATTTGTTTGACCTATCTAGAAAGGAATAGAGCCAACGTCTCTTTTTAAACTAAAGGAGAGACAACTCATTGATAGAAACGAAAAGATGTGCTGGAAAAGATGGGCGTGATAAAAATCAACGACGCGAAACGGTTGAGGATGAAGTTGACACTGCTTCACTCAAAGGATCTTATTTTTATATAAGTATATCTTTAATCTTTTCGTCTCTCTCTCCTCCTCCTCCTCCTCTTATATACATATATATGGTTTTTGTGTTGATATTCATATTAAAACCCCTTTTCTTCTATTTATTTAAAATGAAAATGCAACTTTGTTATATATGGGTCGTGGAATTGCATTTATCTGCAAAAGAACAGCTAATTTGCATATTCTTTTAAACATTCATTTTAATTAATTCCCTATTAGTTTTTTTTTCGATTTTCTTATGGGAGGATCATTTTTAGTTAACTATTATGTGTGATTATATTCATGCAGATATTCTACATGGTTTATACTTGCGTAATATTTGCGAAAAAAAAAGCTTATTGTAAATACAAACCTCTTTCTCTATATATTTATGTATCTGCATAAATATTTGTTTAAAATATTTTACCTAAAATACTCTTGTGTCAGTTTTTGGTCTATAGACATGAAACTTAATATATAGCGTATTCAAGCCCACGCAAAACTTCATATTTGGGTTTTAACCGGGGAAAATCAGTGAAAATGTAAAAATTAAAAAAAATGGAATTTGCCAGGTGAACGTCGAACGATGGCATTACGATTATGCATACGTAACGTAATATCGATTAGTTCATGTTTTAATTCTAGCCTGGCAGCAAACATGTCTTCATAACTCAGGCATTAACGTCGAAGGAAAAAGTAAATCGTAAGCTAAACGTTTTGATTTCGATTCTCCGTGATGACGCACGAGTCATTTATTATTTTTTTTTTTACACTTTTAAATCATTACTATATATTTGGTATATAATATCATAATAAATACGAAATCTGTATTAATCAAAATATCATAATTAAGCGTATTTTACGACCGGGCAATGCCGGGCGACCTGCTAGTATATATATATATATATATATATATATATATATATATATATATATATATATATATATATAAACAAACAAGCATAATTTAAAACAAATATAATATTATTCGATCTCAACAATGAAAAAAAAATCTTTATCACCCTGAAAATAGATTCATGGAACTAAAAATTCTGATTAAAAAACATAATTATTCATTCAATTGAAAAGAAAATTTCATATCCTTTTTATCAGATTTTCAAATGCCTCGTTATGCCGATGCCTCCACTATACTGAAATGATTTCAAGATTTATACACGCGTGCCAGTGCGTATCATTACGGCTACCGGACATAAAAAATAGTTTCTGAAACAAGACCAGGAGAACCCGACGATCTTAGCAACGTTGTAAGATCCTGACAATGAAACAAACTGGATCATACTGAAGAAGGCGCATGAAACCGGAAATTTAGATATAAAAAAATCATTCATTGAAAAGTACCCCCATCTTGTTATCTGGTTTCTAAACAGATTTTTATATTCCTTATATTATTATTAATTTAGATATAAACAGATCATATATTTAACATTTTCATGTCATAGTTAATGAAAAAGTGACTTCTCACACTGACGTCATGCAAAATAAATTATAGCATAAAAAAGCTTAAAATTTGATTCCGTGTAAGCTCTGAACACTCATTAAAAAACGCAGATGTATGGGATACAACTACTCTTCTGAGAATCAAATCTACCGTGAAACTCCACGAAAATATTAAAAGCCTTTTAATTAATGCTATAGATAAGTACAAGAAAAAAAAATGATATGTCTCTTTTTTAATAAGTGTTTCCTGTAAAAACTTTACGATCGGCAGATGAACTAATGAAAGGATTTATGCTAAAGGTTTTCGTAATGGATACAAGTAGTCTCACTTTTTTTATTCTGTAAATTCTGTGCAGGGTTTGTAACTGATTGTTAATTTGGAATTCTCATGATTCACGTCGGCCATCTTGATTATATAACGCTATTACTCAATTCAATATATGTTTATTAAATTAGAATTATGACGAAGAGTTTTTTTTTTTTTGCGTTTTTGTAAGATTTCTTGATAAACATGTATTGGAGTTCCACGCGATATTTAGGAATAACCAAGAACTCGACACCTTGAGTATGCCGTGATATAGTTGGCCCCAGATTTAGGCATCATAAACTTGGATAAGGATCGTTGAAACGAAAGTAACTTTCAATGGGCCCAATTAAAATACCAATACTTTGACATATCAAAATAACATTTAAGTAAAATAACTTAGGCCATACGTTGTTTGGCTTTTAAAAGCTAAATAACGTATGACCTAAGTTATTTTACTTAAATGTTATTTTAATATGTATTTGAACATTCGTGCCAAATTTAATGAGGATCCGAAATTGTAAAACGAAAACTCTTTAACTAAATATTTCGAAATTAAAAAAAAATAATTGAATCGATAATCGTATCAGATTCGGGGAATAATATTAGAATCATACTATCATTAATGTCGATATTAGTAATATAATTAAGAAGTACTGAAGACATGGCTGACGAAAAGAGGACAATCTACGCCCGTGAATTAAATAAAGGCTTCCGTTTGACGTTCTTTAGACTCCCAAGTACGACAAGAAGCACCTGAAAAATGTCCAGTGTTACATCGATAAATCTTCTCTATCTTTTCATGCATTGTATTATATTCGTGTGAACTCCTCCGTCAAAAACGACAGAAAACAAATTATGCTATGCCTCTATTCACGCTAATTATCTGAACATATTCCTATAATATATACGCATAGAATCACAAAATAACGTCAATAAATGAATTTTTAAATGTAAATGATCATTTCGGATGGCATAAAAACACCTTTTTCATATAGCGGAGACATATTTCCGAATTCATGGCTATGTGACTTAAAATTTTCCCTTTTTCATAACTTGAAAAGGGCACGTGTTTTACTCGCAAATTTTTGTGATAATATAGTTTGTTTATATATAAGCCTGAAGAATCCTAGAGTGAATGAAACGCGGAATATTCAGAGTAGCTTAATCGCCATATATATTTTATAACTTACTATATATATATATATATATATATATATATATATATATATATATATATATATTGATGATGATTATTTTGATCTTAGAAGTTACAACTTATAAGAAGAATTTTAACTTTTTTTTTTCTTATGGTGTGATTGAAAATTGGGTTAGGCAAATCCTATCATACATTATTGAGTTCAATAAACATTTATTTTGGTAAATACTCTATAAACACACTTTTTTCCTTTTCTAAAGGCTGCAAGTCTAAGCCGCCGGCAGACGACATTTCCCACTTGAGAGGAAATAAAACCCTGGAGATTTGTATTCATGAAGTTGTTTTCTTCACCAAGACTCCGCGTTTATATGAAATTTTTATTTATTTGATACAACAACGGAGAACGTGAAAGCTAAACTCGAGGGATGAATACTAAATGGCTACCTAAAGAAAACAAAGTTTTTGCCAATTTCTGCTGTGTCAGTAGTTCAGGTTAAATTGTTCAGACTCGAAATTTTTAGTTTTATTGCCTGGAAAAAAAGAAAGAACATCAATAGTGACGAGAGTACAAACCTGCTTTATAACGAAAGAAGAAAAGAAAATATTTAAGCATGAATTGGCTATATTAAGATTTCGTGCAGTATTTGCATTATTCGGAATACTGTTTTCATTTTGAGTATTATTCTCACAACGTTTCGGCCGATGTAACCTCCGACCTTTTTCGGGTATATTTTGTCGAACTCGGTGAATCTTTCTGCTGAACTCGAAAAGCTGTGCGGAATATCGAACAGAACGAATTATTAATCAACGGAGGTGGTATATTCTCGTTCTGTCAACCATAATTGAGTAGAACTCTTAAGCAATTCGAGGCTGTATTCTTAGTATCGTCTGCACTGGGGATTGAATCTTCAACCTCAAGAAGAATATCACTTAGAACAATATTTGACCTAATCATTGATCCGTTATGCCAGGGATCTTTACATTAAATTAAAATGTTCACAAAGATGGCGTAACTAATTACTCAGTAAGATTATGTTTGAGGTGACACTCTTCTAGAGATTGAAGTTTCAATCCTAAGTGAGTGCAATAATAAAAATACAATTGTGAATTCATTCATGACTAACGGAACGAGAACATGCTTAACCCGTGGATTTAATAAACGGTTCTGTTTAAAATTCTGCGCAGATTTCCAGGTTCGACAGAAAGTTCGACAATAGTTTGAACGTTGAAATGTTGCGAGCATAACTCTTATGTTGAGAGTAGTAGTCCGAATAATTCACGCAATATAAATGATCAATCTTATCTAAAACATTTAGAAACTTACGATTTAGTATGTGACATTCATTTTTCATGCTTTTTCATTTCAATGTAGATCCACAAAAAGTTATAAGATGAAACACCTCTATGCAAAATGGCCTTTTAATTTCATTTAAATTCGGTTACTAATTCATATTTTTCGTCATACTTTGTCGTAAACGAAATTGTTTCATATCTTCTTTTTAGAGCTTAACTGCACCGACAAAGAACCTGCAAATTTATTATTTTGCACAATTTACAACTCGTTGTGTGTAATATTTGTTTTCATCGGTCCTTTTAAACATTAAGCCTTTAAATTATTTATGGCAAAAAAAAAACACACACACAAAAAAAAAACACTGTATTTTGTTGTCATAATTCAATTTCCAACCTAAATACTAAAATCTGACTTTAGAACCAATCAAGAATAATGTCGATGATCTTCTTTCAAAGTTTACATAAAGTAACAGTGGCCAACTGTAGTCGAGCACGACCCAAAAGCGTTTTTAGTCATTTATTTGTGGACTGTTATCCTCATCTTCATAATTGTTGCTTCACAATGTTTCAGCCAACTATTCCTCTGTCTGGCCACCGTGAGGTGGTTAACCACGACGGTATAGGAATTCTGAGTCTTTTAACTGTATCTTCAGTAATTACTGACTTCCATAGTTGCTGTCGTCTCCCTATATTTTGGCCAACTAATCCTCTTGCCGGTCCAGGTAGGATTGAAATAACTTCAGACAATGCTCACCTGGAACCGTAAAGAATCAACGCCTCTATCCACTGCGCCACAGGCCCCGAAGGCAGTAATTACTGAGGATACCGTTAAGAGAATATTCCTATCCTGTCGTGGTTAAACACCTTACGTAGGCCAGAGGAGTTCTCAATATAGGTAGAGTTTTTAGATGCAGTCTGGGAGTCTGGGAGAAGAGTTGGAGAGAAGAAGAGAGGTTCAGACCGATTCTCCGTTAGAATCAAGGCACCCTCTAGAAGTGAGAGGGGTTTAGAAATAACCATGTAAAGAAACTTTGAATTCCTGAAGCGAAATCATGGACCGGTCATGAAATAAAGGACGTCATCCTCTGCGTCGTCTGTGTTCATCATTACAACGAGAAAGGTAACGTGTTTATATTATATGCACAACTGTCAAAACGTAAATGTCAAACGCACTATCTCTCAGTCTATCTATCAAGATATTCATAAATCTCTCATTGAATTGGTTCTCTTGTAGTAACATGTACTGTGTCTATTATATATATATATATATATATATATATATATATATATATACAGAAGTCTCTCTCTCTCTTTATATATACCTGTTTATGTCTCCAATATGCTATCGTTTACAACATGAACATCTCAACACATGATCACACACAGGAACACACTAAGACTCTCACAAATATGAACAACAACAAATAACGTCAGTCCTACTTCTAATAAGAATTACATAACCTATACGAATATTTGGTGCCGTATTTGGTACTTTAATAATAACTCCCATTACATAACATACACACCTTCGATGTGTTTAGGGGTTTTTGGTCTCCCAACAAAAGGAGTGTGGGCCTGTAAATTCACCCTTGTCCGTTCGTCCGTTCGTTTGTCCGCACTTTTCTCAATAACTACATGTTAGATTTTTTTGAAATTTTGCACAAACATTAAACATATGAGTAAAAAAGTAACAGAACGGATTTTCCCGGAAAACTCTAATTGTCCCCCTCCCCTAGGGGTGCCTTTTGGGTCAAAATGGCTAAAATTGACACTTTTGTGTTTATTAAAAATATGATGCCTTGGATTTTTATAAAACTTTCTGAAAAGTTGTAACTAACTGATTTCTATATAATTTTGTTCGTCTATACTTCGTGATAACTCTTGGGTGTGCCTCAGGGGCTCTGCTAGGATTAATAAAAGCCATTCCATTTTTGGGACTATTTTACCATATTTGTCCAAAATTTTCTGTTTATGCCCATGTAGCAGTTTTACATGGTGCTGAACTCAAATTTTAAAATATGTTAAGGTCTTGGGGACTTTGGGGGCTTGTTCATTTTCACCAGGATTTGACGTCCCTTGGGGACTTTTGGGGCTAAATTGGAAGGGGGCAAATGCTGAACTTAATGTTTTTATGCCTTGTTCACTGTTCACTCACGAGGGACCATGCATGCTTCACTTTTTTTTAATGATATCACGAACATAAGAAGGAATTACTAGAGATTTTGTTCGTTAAAGGATATTTGGGAGGGATTAATTTGTTGGGTCTAATGTGGAGTTAAATATAGAGGGAATTGTTGATTACCCATTATTTATCATACTGTTGTACATTTTCCAGAAATCGTGAGTTCCTAATTTTTTGCTATTTCACTCTGACAATTATTTCTAGCTTCTATAATCTTCTGTATATTTGTATTAGTCTTATGTTGGATAACCCTGCGAAATGCATGCTGCCTTTGAGCAATGGTAGCAGCACATATAGAAGAGAACCATTGGCGAGAGTGAGGTTTGCTATAAAACTTCCATGTGGAATCCTGTACCACAATTGTTGCTTTTAACCATTAAATATTCTCATTTTCACACTTTTAACAATTAAATATTCTCATTTTTACACTTTTAACCATTAAATATTCTCATTTTCACACTTTTCCGCAAGAAGAGAAAAGATGCTACTCATCTTCCCAGTCTGCCTTTTCGAAATACCTTGTTATTTTGAATAATGAGTCTTAAACTTGGGGTAAAGATATTCGAGTGATGTTTACCAATATTACAAAATGATCAGCATATGGGCATTTGTTACACAATCCTCGGGAACTGTAGTCAGAAATAGGTCTAAAAGTGAGGCTTTATGATCCTGACGATCTAGGATGTGGGTCAAGAACGTGACAGTCTGAGAAAGGGAATGTGGTTTAGAAAAAACTGTTTTGCTATGCGCTGCGAGTGTGTAACTAGAGGAATTAAGTCAATTACTCTAGCGAACATTAAAGTCAATAAATGTATGTACTTCGGCACTAGTATCTAGAGTGAATGTTATATCTGGAGACATGATTGATTAGAGTACAGACCTAGGTCAAGGGACAACGGTAGAGAAAATATACGTAACTGACGATATGTGTCAAGGTTAGTCTACAGTACATAAAAGCTTGATCTTCTGATTCTAGTTTGAATTCTCCAGTGAAGCAGAGAGTGTGACGAATATAGACTCCAAGCCCTCGCATATGTCTAAGTCCTTACGGCAAAGTGGGAGATAATCAGAAATGTTAAGGTGGTTACATGAGATACAGGAATGTATGTTAGTTTCACTTAGTGTTAAAATATCCACGGAGTTTGCGAAGAGTAATGATTCTACATTGTCCTGGTTAGTTCTAAGCTTGCCTCAAAGGAGGAGGCGAATTGGTTTTGGTTGAGTATGTGTCTGGCTTAAGGATTCGTTCACAACACTGTGTTGCTCAAACGTTAAGTCATTTTACGATTATTAAAATCAAGATAAACGTAATAAATAGAAGGACTACTTTTATCTTGAAATGACATGATTTTATATTAGAAAATGTCTAAAAGTTTAAACGTTAATCTTAAGGGGACATATGGGGAAATTGAATATTTAATTGGTGTCAAATGTCTATAGATTAAATCCGGTTCAATCTGATATTTGAATTTTTAAAATGTAAGGTTGTGCCTACATTAGTCCCCTTAAACTTTTGAAAACACCTTAAACAAATGAGATTTATCCTGCATATGCAAATATACAAACATATTCATTCATTTTATATATATATATATATATATATATATATAATATATAATATATATATATAATATATAATATATAATATATATATAATATATAATATATATATAATATATAATATATATATAATATATAATATATATATATATAATATATATATATATATAATATATAATATATATATAATATATAATATATATATACTATATAATATATATATATATATATATATATATATATATATATATATATATATATATATGTGTGTGAGTGTGGGAGCGAAATTACATCATTTCTGTATAATAATGTGCATGCACACTTTATTGTGTGTGTGTGTGTGTGTGTGTGTGTTGGGATTGAATTTTAACAATTAGAACTGTCTGTTGTATATTCTTATAAATGTCTGTGTGTTCTTTCTCGTGCCACGTATTTAGGTTGTCAGACAACACACCGGAAGCGCTTTCACTTTTCAACAAAATGTTTACATAGCTACTCAACTTCAGAGAAATAGAATAAGAAATGTTTTTAAATATCTTTTTTAATGTAACACATATAAAAATAAATAATAAAACTGAACACCAACTTTCCTTTAAAGTTAAAAGAGCAATTTAAATATTCAGTTTTATTTTATCCTCAATTTTAAATAGAACATCTCATTTTAGTTCACGTTTTTATCAACGTTACAAAAACATTTATACTCATTCTGCTCAATGTAAAACCAATATGTCTGAAGAGGCTACTGTGTTGACCATAGTAAAGTAATTACTGTTTTAAATACAGACGTACCAACCTTTCTATTATATCTCTTACTCACTAGGAGTTCTCACGAGAATTAATACCCGTGATCACCTCACTGCTATAAACATCTTCACCAATTTGCTGTTCAGGCACCTTGTTATAATACAGCTTCCTATTCCAGTAGTTTCTTTCCAAGAACTGCAATTTGTGAAACTCTTTCTGTTGACAGTTTTCCTTATAAATATAACCTTGGCCTTTTTAACACTGAGGCAAAAAATAGTTCTGCCTTTGGATTAATCATATTCCGTTTATTTTGTGTGTGTGTGTGTGTGTGTGTGTGTGTGTGTTACATCAAGTCGTTTTATGCCTTGTCTGGAGAAACTGCCATAAAATTTTTCGGGTATATTTCTCAGGTTGAGTTACAAGTTCCCAAAGATTTTCCATATTTAATATTTCTTGCTAATCACTTTGCTTTCTCACAACGACTGTTTACTTTTGAATTCTCACTGATAATTGTCGAATTTCTCTATAATTTAAGTAATTATAAGCGTTTTTTAACACCCGTGACGTTTCTATATCAACGTACCCTCTTTAAAACCATTGATATGACTATATCAACGTGCCCTAATTAAAACCATTGATATTTCTATATCAACGTACCCTAATTACAACCATTAATATTTCTATATCAACGTACCCTCTTTAAAACAATTAATATTTCTATATCAACGTACCCTATTTAAAACCATTGATATTTCTGAATCAACGTACCCTCTTTAAAACCATTGATATTTCTATATCAACGTAATCTCTTTAAAACCATTGATATTACTATATTAACGTACTCTCTTTAAAACCATTGATATTACTACATCAACGTACTCTCTTTAAAACCATTGATATTTCTATATCAAATTACCCTCTAAAAACCATTGATATTACTAAACATTTAATATTTCTATATCAACGTACCGTCTTTAAAACCATTGATATTTCTATATCAACGTACTCTCTTTAAAACCATTGATAGTACTATATCAACGTACTCTCTTTAAAACCATTGGTATTACTATATCAACGTACTCTCTTTAAAACCATTGAAATTTCTATATCAAACTACCCTCTAAAAAACCATTGGTATTACTATATCAACGTAGCCTTTTAAAACCATTGATATTTCTATATCAATGTACCCTATTTAAAACCATTAATATTTCTATATGAACGTACTCTTTTTAAAACCATTGATATTTCTATATCAACGTGCCCACGTACCCTCTTTAAAACTATTGACATTACTATATCAACGTACCCTGTATAACACAATTGATATTTCTTTTGGTATCACTCAGCTACATGCCACTATTTAACAAGAGACAAAATATAAATGAACATTAACCAGAGGTGAGGTCGCCTACGATTACCTTACAAAGTAAGAATGTTTTATCTGAGCCTTACTTCTCCATATTGTATGAAATATTCTCGGCATGATTTCATACAAAAGTTGATAACTCGAAAATTATTTATCTGGCCAGGCTAAAATTTTGCATGGTGGCGACTGTTATTAACAAGTGACAGATCCGTACATCAACGTTTAAAAAATAGCAAGTTGAAATTCTATCAATATTATATAAGATTGAAGACTTTGTCCACTACAGTATGGACCAAAGAGTGAGTCTGTATAATGCATAGAACCAAACTCGTCGCCAAAAGTGTGAGTTTCATCGTTGACCTATATCTCCCAAAATACAAATAGTTCTTAAATTATAATATATATTTTAACCAAGTTTGGTGACGATTGGTCAGGTGATCTGGATAGTAAGGTGTAAACACACACAAGCAAGCAGTGACAAACTTGGCAAAAATATAACCTCTACCTCAACGTAAGTAACTAAAATCAAAGACGATATTAATTTATTTTTATTAATCTCGTGAATGGTTTGATTAATCCTTTCTACGACGTATAAACCTATTTCGGATAATTCAGTAGTGAAACGTAATATTTGACTTTAGAATCCCCAAATAGGTTCAGAGATTTTCTATATTTTCTCACTGTAGAGATCCTTAGATACGGGGAAGCCTTTTAACCAAATAGTTTCTTTCCTCGAATTACTAGACTTTGGAATTCCCTCCTGGGTCCCTGCTTCCCTGACTGTACTGACATGCAGAAGTTCAAGTGTAATATGAACAAACATCTTGCTGCTCAACTCCCTATATAGTGTCCCTGCAAATTTAGTCCCAAATAGTAACCTCTCACATCTAAGTAGCACTCTAATTTGTATGGGGTGAAAAAAAATCAGAAAAATGAAATAATTAACGTCATTGTTTTAAAACATATCTGAACAGACATTAGTAATACAAAATAAATAAAAACAATAGGCTCAATAGCTGATTCCATAGTCAGCATTTGTATTAATTTGGCTATTTTTTTTATTCCTTTGTGAATTATGTTCGTTAAGTGAAAATATCATTCTTCTTTTCAAATTTTTTGCTCGCAGCCACAAATTGGGTTCGGAGATGCATGCAGAGAATCTTTACACCAGTCCAAGGGATTACCAGGTTTCATTAGCCTCGTGCTGTTAAGAAATCATAAACTAGTAGGGACAGAAAATGGTAGTCAATAATTATATGCTTTTTCTTCCTCACTATTTAAGAGCTAACATTTCAAGTAAATTTTTTGTCTAATTAACGCTGTCAGGCTTCCAAAAAAAGGTTGCTAAGGAATTTTATTTGGCCTTGTAAATATGAACGAACTAAACACTTGCATTTTCGTCACAAGCAAGTGACTGAAAACAAAAAATGCAGAAAAATACTAAGGTTAAAAACAAACTTATTACACTTATGCACCTAAATCCAATAAAAATTTCTTGTATTTATTTAAATAATTTTTGATTTTACGATTTCTTGATTTTCATAGTTTTGCTCTTAAGCTCGACAAAAATTTTTGCAATAAAATAAAAATAAACTTACAATCTGAATATAATTGCATGAATCCCCCAAATTGTGTTATTAGATTTTTTTTAGGTGTTCATGGGGACAGTGGGAGGAAATTTTAGTATGGAAGTAATCTACTCCTCTATATATGATGAATAAAATAGCAAGCAGAATTAAGTTGCATGTTCAATGAATGTTAATATTTTTCTTAAAAATATGAAACAATGTTTACCATAAAATAGAAAAAGAATGATCTACCTCTTATTAAAAAGGCTATTAAAGTCAAAGTGTTCTGAGTTATCTAGTCCTATTTATTTATTTCATTGGCGGACTATTATCCTCATCTTCATAGCTGTTACTATTAACTACCTGAAGAAGGCCAGAGGAATAGTTGGCCGAAACGTTGTGAAACTACAACAACAACTATGAAGATGAGGATAATAGTACATAAATAAATATAAAAATTACTTATCTGAAAGGATTTCAATAAAAAGGTAATATATAAGTGTTTAGTCTTTCACTTGACTTTTTTTTTTCACATGGTGGTCACCACTTATCAAGGCCCGGAAGCCACTCAGGGATAAGGGTTATTGCAAGTACAGTACGTTAGTGTGGAGATTTGATGAAGTGTTTACTTGAGGTGGCGGTTCATTAGGAATTTGTTGGATTTGAAGACATCCAGGTTGTAGTCAGGTGAGAAGCAGGCAGACGGAACAGAGTTCCACAGGCGTGAAGTTCTAAGAAAGAAGCTTTGTTAATGGAATCTACACTTTGATTTAGGCACAGATAAAGAGTGGGGAAATTTTTTGACAGTGGATTCAGCTAGACGGGTATTTTTCGTGAAAGATTGGTGAGGGGGACCAGAGATTGGAGTTCAGACGAGCACCTGCCATGGAAATAACGATAAAACAAGGATAGGCTCGCAACGTCTCTTCTGTGGGAGAGAGGTTGCAGGGTAGAGAAAAGGGCATCCCCCACTAAGCAACGAAGTCTATTTTGTACTCTGTCAAGGCAGGATAGGCTGTTTTTAGCAGTTCCTGCCCAGATATGGCAACAGTATTCCATCCTTGGACGTACTTGACTTTTATATAGATAGAGAATTGCATCAGTAGTGAGATATCTTCTGGAGCGGTAGAAGGATCCCACCATCTTTCCAGCGACATTGGAAACAGACTTGATGTACGTGTTCCATTTCAGATCCGGAGTAAAGGACAAACCCAGAAGCTTATCAAAACATGGGGCTTCTCCCAGACGAGAGCCATCCATTTCAATTGATGCCAGATGGGGATCAGAGCGATGTAAAGATAGGAGCTTGGTCTTAGATGCATTAAAAGTAACCAGCCACATCTTCCTCCACTGAACCACGCGCTTGAGATCAGAGGAGAGAGAATCAGAGAGAACTTTGTTATTTACAGCCTTTGATGTGTTGTCGTAGATGGTCGTGTCATCAGCATAGATGTCAACGAATGATTTAAGTATGTGTTTAGGGAGATCATTGATGTAGATCAGGAAGAGAGTTGGGCCCAGGATTGACCCTTGAGGGACTCCAGCATTAATACTGCAGGCCTCTGATTTTTGTCCATCTACCACTACTCTTATGAGCCTATCAGAGAGAAATGATTTAATGATTGAGAAAACATTTGCAGTTATACCGTAGTTGGAAATCTTGTGAAATAGTCCCTTATGCCATTTCCATTCATTACTTGTGTTTTTGTGTCGAAACAGTCATAAATGGTAAAATGCATGTTTAACTACATAATCGTAGCCTAAATCTGAATTTCTTGATTCGTGTGAGACATTTTATTATTAATAAAACGAAAAAACAAGGCCGATAGCCATTAGTCGCGTGCTCTCATGGAATGAATGAATGCGTGAATGAAGGCTTGACATGAAATTCTTAAAGATAAACTAAAATGACCGAAAAATAGACTGAAATGACTTAAATAAATAAAAAGTAAATGACTTAGAATGACTTTAATGAACTTAAAGATGAATTGAATGACCTTAAAAATGACTTGAATGCTTAAAAAATAATTGGAATCCTTCAAAAACAACTTGAATGATCTGGAGAATGACTTGAATGGCTTTGAGACTGACTGGTTGTAAAGTGGGTGATCATTTTACATTAAATTTATACAGAAAAGTGATCCCCCACTTTATATCACAATAAGTACAGCATGTAGTAAGAACAGATACTACACTTTGATCTTGACCAAAAGGCGAAGAAAAGGGTATTTGCTCCCCCACCGAGCAAATTAGGCACAAGGCCGATTTTTAATGTGAGGAGTGAAAGGGAAATGGGGACCAACTCCCTGGGGAGTAAGGGAACTGAATAGTGACAATTGGTATGAAAAGTTGCCCTTACATTGACCAAGGTCTTATATGTGGGGCTACACCCACATATGGTCTTTGCTTGCAGTATCTGCCGGTTGATCTTGGCCAAAAGGCAAAAACAAAAAAACTTAAAAAGCTAAGAACAGCATCTATTAACAACAGACCTTTGATCTTAACCAAAAAGGCCAAGCACAAATGTGTTACGGACAGACCGACAGCCCGACCGACCGACCGACCGACGACCGACAGAGTGACTTATAGAGTCGCTTGCACGCGACTAAAAAGCATGAACACTATTACAAAATGTACTAGGTTCGGCAATAAAGATTCATGGAAAATGTTATGACATTAAACAAAACAAAAATAATTGAACATCAAACGTTTGTTAATCTAATTGTTGTATTCAGTGACAGTCAATTTTGAAAAATATATAAATGACAAATGTTTCTAAATTTTTGACATGACGATTGATTATTCGTATTATTTGGATTCATCAGACTACTGTTCTCATCTTGAATGTGATTTTTGTACAAAGATTTATGGCGTAGTGGAAGGTTCAATCCACAGTTCAGGCGACACTCAAGATAAAATGGCAAATTATTTAAAACCTTTATTAGACAGTGATGGTTGATGGAACAAGATTATGCTACCCCTTGAAGTAAATAAATGATTCTTCATAAAATTCAGTGCAGATTCCCGAGTTCGACATAACGATTTTTTTTTACATGGAGTTCACCACTTATCAAGGCCTAATGGCCACTCGGGGATTAGGGTTATTGTGTATACAGTATTCAATGGGATAGTGTAGCAATAGTATTGGAGAATTGATAAGGTGTCATTACTTAGGGGGGCGGTTCATTAGGAATTTGTTTGTGTTGGACTTGAAGACTTCCAGGTTGGTCGGGAGGGAAACAGGCAAGCGGAACAGAGTTCCACAGGCGTGCAGTTCTAAGAAAGAAGCTTTGTTCACTTGAAGAAGGTTGGAGTTTACATCAATTGAAATGTTGTGAAAATAACAGCCAAGATGAGAACAGTAAATTCAATTTAAAACAGATCGCAAAATAACATTATACATTCGTGTATTTTGCTTATGTTTACAGCATGTCGGTCTTTTTGGGGAATTGTTTAATACTGGTATACGATTCTTATTGCATACGATTAATTTAACATAAGTTGCTATTTTAACAAATTTGGAGGATCATAATTTTTACAAGTGTATTTATGCATAAATAATTCAAACCTATTTATTAACGAAGATTTGATATTTGTCTGAAGGCCAAACTTCACTATTACTATCATTCAATGTTTAATTCAGGGAAGGGTATGTTCTATTATTAAGATATCATACCACTCAGGATTGAAACCATCTCTCCAAGCTTTACCCCTCATTTGGCTGATAGTATAGCATTTGCTCGTTCGTCATATATACAGACAATTTTTATAACCAGAAAGAGCACATTCTTGATAGTGGATATTGTTTTTTTAACTATTTATAGTTGTCTCTTTAACGATATTCAGCCAATCAGGAGCCTATGTGTGTTGCGTAAGCAAATTCCTAATGGATAAGCGTAAAGTGAAATAAAACAAATCAACAAATGACCTCCAGACCATAGTGGAATGGGGGGGGGTGTAAATAAATCGTAACATTTAATGCTACTAAGACTAAGCTACTCTCTTTTAACAATTATAAGACGCCTCTCTAACCACCAATAACCGTGACAAATAACTCTCTATCGGAGAATTCTTCCTTCAAACTCGTCAGCTTAACATTCACAAGAACGATGAAGTGGAACAAATACATTGAGGACATTGCAAAAGCTACTGCAAGGAAGGTAGGCTCCCTCTACCGTGCTAGAAAACTACTCATACCTGAGAGTATCCTGTACTTTTGAAAGGCCACTATTCGCCCATGCATGGAGTAGTGTTGCCACATTTGGGCTGATGCATCTACCACTAGTCTCTCTCCCTCTGGGATAGGGTTCAAAACAGGATCACCAATCTAATATATTCCGATTTGTCAATTAGGCCGTAACCCCTGTCTCATCGCTGCAATGTTGCATCCCTGTGTCTGTTTTACAACTATTTTATTGGAATATGCTCTGATGAACTCATTGCACTTGTTCCCCTCGATATACATACCCCCGACAAACCCGTTTAGCAACAAAATCACACCCCTTTACTGTAGAGGAATAGCTTATTCCCCCGAACAGCTAGACTTTGGACTTCCCTCCCTCGTACCTGCTTCCATAACTGTACTGATATGCAGAAGTTCAAATGTAACATAAACCAACATCTTGTTAATCTTTGTTAGGCATGGTCCTAATTATTAGCTATTTATGTCTAAGTGGCGACATGCCTTGTTTGAGATGAAGGTGAGTGGGGAAAATTTTTTTTTATTTAAAAAAAATTTAAGGAAAATAGAAAGTAGATCTTGAGTTTTTTCCCTTATTCTGTATTTTAGTCCTTACATTTCATAACTGGTGTTTCTGACTAAAGGATGAGGATTGCTGTTTATGGGTTAGAATCTATCCATCTAATATTTATCGTTGGCTACTTTTTTTTTTAAACCCTAGGGTGGTATTTTTAGCTCTTTACATAAAGTGGCTTTCTGTTTCGTCTGGAATGATTTGCATTAAAGATCCATTAACCAAAACTTCAGGATAAACAAAAATGACGGTTCTTCATTGTATTTATCTTTATATTCTTGAAATCTCCTTTGGTTGCTTTCTTTTTATGTGTTTAAGTTAATGGCAATCAAAATGCAATTTTAAAGTCTTTCAATATTCAGACAGTTGATTCTTCGAAGAGATAGCTTTTTTATTTTTTTATTTTTTTGCCATTCTACAGAAAATGTTCCAACAACTTCCGGCCTTTTGTTTTAATCGTTTTACCGTCCGTTTTATCCGATTTTCTTTGTTTTTCCAGCGGCTTTATTTTCCTTTCTCTCGTAATCTCCATGATCGCTAGCTACCGAATTACAACCATTAAATGATCTTAATAACCATGCGCTTTTTCATTTTATATAAAACAGAGAGAGTGGCAACCTTGGTTGAAGGGAGTGTCTCTAATGATGGAGATCTGAACAGAGCTGAAAGAGAGAAACAGACTAAATATCAAGGTCTCATGTATGATATGAAAAGAAACTGGTATATTAGGGAGACTTCAATCATACCAACTAATAACTAATATTCGTTGTGAATCAAGTGCAAGAGAGATCCAGATAATTGAACTTAAGGGAACAACGAGGATACTTAAAAGAGCTATCGGTTTGTATAAATAAAAAGCAGGGGAATGTTCGCAGCTAATTTGGCTTCCACATACCCAGCATTACACTCTTCAAAGAAAGAAAAAAAAATTCTAGCTGTATTTACCTGGTGTTGTCCGGGCCTCTTTTTAATTTAATATTCATTCTGCTTTTATCTTTCTTTACCTCGCATAAATTATCCCAAGTTTCTTTTAACATTTCAATCGATAAACTAGAAACTTAAAACCAAAGATGCTGAATCAGTAAGCACACCGGCATGAAAGGTGCTGACTATGTTTTCTATGCAAAGAGGGAAATGAGCACGTACTGTCATCTTTGTATGGAATTGAATGTTGAAGGGATTGAATATATTAATACGGCAGTGCCTTTACTGTACGTACATCACGGTTTCTAGATTATTCGATCGGGAGATCCTATTTATTAAAACGGAGGATAGATGATAACATACTACGAACATTAAATTAGTATATAGATACGCATATTTAATGTTTGTAGTATGTTATCACCTTCCACCCCCTTTTTAATAAATAGGATCTCCTGATCACCGAAGACGCAATGTAAAAAAAAAAAAGTTAAAAAAAAAATGTCACTTTTAAGCAATACGTGAAACTAAAATATATTTTCTTGGTCTTCTGGCTAGGATCCAATGGTAGTATCTGTTCTGTCTAAAGATGATATAATATCATTGGGTTTCCGTTCGCACCGGGCGTCCATACAATGAAAATATGTCACAAACACCTATAAGGATATAGGACATAAAACGTGATAACCACATATATTCTGGCGCTATATTAATGAGATTATTTAGATAATTACAGTTTTAACAAAAGGGCTACAATAATATCGCGGGGTCTCCATTCATGCTGAACGTCCACAGAATACCCAGCAGCAATACATCACATGAAAGATGCCGCTGTAGAATTTTCACAGATCCCGTTAGTATTAATGAATCGCAGAATTGGAGTTTTTAAAAGTTTGCTCCAGGTCAAATGACTGCGTTTTAGATTTGAATAAATATTACTCGAATATAATAACAATTCAATGTTTACATATTAAAGTTACGTTATCGCCTGAAAAAACAAACTTATGACGATGCCAAACAATTTTATTTATGATATCAACAAAATCTTGGAGAACGCAATCCTTTTTCTTATTCTATCCCTATTTTTCTCTCATCTTCTGTACTTTGTTCTCACACCCATTTCAAGATCGGCCATCTTGTTTTCGTGTTTATGAACGAATATTGAAAAGAATAAGTAGTTTACACATTTACAAATAGCAATGGTTTAAAGTGGGAGATTATTATTGGTCATCCAACAAAAAGAGAGTGGACCTGTAAATTCACCCTTATCCGTTCGTCTGCCCGTACTTTTCTCAATAACTACGACTTCAAATTTTTTGAGATTTTGCCCAAACATTAAACATGATATGAGTTTAAAAGTAATAGAATGGATTTTCAAGGAAAACTCCAGTCCCCCCCCCCAAGGGTGCCTTTCGGGTTAAAGTGGCTAAAATTGATACTTTTGTACTTATTAAAAAAATTGATGCATTTGATTTTATAAAACTTTCTGAAAAGTTGTAACTAACCTGATTTCTATGTAATTTTGTTTGTCTATACTTCGCGATAACTCTTGGGTATTCCCCAGGACTCTTTTAGGGCTAATAAAAACACTCCATGTTTGTGACTATTTGACCATATTTGTCCAAATTTTTCTGTGTATATCTATTTAGCAGTTTTGCATGGTGCTGAACTCAAATTTAAATATGTTAAGGCCTTGGTGACTTTTGGGGCTAAATGGGGGAGGGGCAAATGATGGAGTTAGTCATTTCTTCTTTTTTTTGCATGGTGCAGAACTCAAATTTACATTTGTCAATGCCTAAAACTGAACCGTTTGTTCATTTTCACCAGGATTTGACGTTCCCTGGGGACTTTGGGGGCTAAATGGGGGGGCACAAATGCTGGACTTAGTATTTTTTTATGCCTTGTTCACTGTGCACTCACAAGGGACCATGCATGCGTCACTTATTTTATTCCTTATTTTATTTTTTTTTTTTAGTTATAATTTTTCCCACTCGTCATCATTTTTGTGCTTATTTTTGTAGATAAAATTCACATAAAAGATATTTCAGGATTTTTTGATAGAATTAGACCATAGAGCAAATTTGGTATTATAGTAACCGAGATTACTTATAAAAAAATAGTTAGACGGAACGTTATGATTTTCGTCCCCAATCCCCCAAACAATGTTGACCTTGTGCTTAATTTTATTTTCGGCAATTTTTATTTTGTCCTTCAATCTTCACAATCCATGGACAATGTTTTTGACAGGCGAAACACATTTTTTGTGCTCTAGGTCGGAATCATCTTCACACTTATCATTGGCTGAATAATAGATAATCAAGTTTGAGAAGGCGGACAGGAAAGAGAAACATCAAATATACATTAGAATTATGATTTCCTGACAGATAAATCGAGGGAAAATGAAGATGCTGAAAGAAATTTCACTTATCATTCAGTATTGCCAATTCTTATCATTGAAAATATTTTTCTGTCTAATTTAATATAACGTCGCCCTAGTTATTGCTAAAACTGATATATAAAGCACTTATATTAATTTTTTTGTACGTTTGTAATGCATGAAAAAATGGTTTGTGCATTTTGAACCTGATTACAAAAATGAAATACATTATCGTCATTATTATTATTTTTTTAAAACTCGTTTTCGTTCCAAACAAGATGTATTGCCACATGGAGTAAGTGGCTACGAAAATCAATCATATCTAGCAAGATATCATGGGGGGATGCGTAGCGAGGTCTTTTTTTTTTACACAGTGATCACCACTTATCAAGGTCCGGAAGCCACTCAGGGATAAGGGTTATTGCAAGTACATTACGTTAGTGTGGAGATTTGATGAAGTGTTTACTTAAGGGGGCAGTTCATTAGGAATTTGTTAACATTGGACTTGAACACCTCCAAGTTGTATTCCGGTGGGACACAGGCAGACGGAACAGAGTTCTACAGGCGTGCAGTTCTAAGAAAGAAGCTTTGTTCATGGAATCCACGTTTTGATTTAGGCACAGATAAAGAGTGGGGGAAATTTTTCACAGTGGATTCGGCTTGACGGGTGTTTTTCGTGAAAGATTGGCGAGGGGGGACCAGAGATTGGAGTTCAGACGAGCACCTGCCATGGAAATAACGATAAAACAAGGATAGGCTCGCAACGTCTCTTCTGTGGGAGAGAGGTTGCAGGGTAGAGAAAAGGGCATCCCCCACTAAGCAACGAAGTCTATTTTGTACTCTGTCAAGGCAGGATAGGCTGTTTTTAGCAGCTCCTGCCCAGATATGGCAACAGTATTCCATCCTTGGACGTACTTGACTTTTATATAGATAGAGAATTGCATCAGTAGTGAGATATCTTCTGGAGCGGTAGAAGGATCCCACCATCTTTCCAGCGACCTTGGCAACAGACTTGATGTACGTGTTCATTTCAGATCAGGAGTAAAGGTCGAACCCAGAAGCTTGTCAAAACACGGGGCCTCTCCCAGACGAGAGCCATCCATCACAATTGATGCCAGATGGGGATCAGAGCGTTGATTATGTATGATAGGAGTTTGGTTTTGGATGCATTAAAGGTAATCAGCCACATCTTCCCCCACTGAACTACGCGCTCGAGATCAGAGGAGAGAGAATCAGAGAGAACTTTGTCATTTACAGCCTTTGATGTGTTTTTTTTTTTTTTTTTTTTTTTTTTTACAAAGGCATCACCACATTATCAAGGCCCAGAGGCCACTCAAGGATAAGGGTTAAAGAGTGTACAGTAGAAATTGGTCAATATAGTAATCATTAGTAATGAAAATTTGGTAAATTTAATAACTTATATGGAACGGCTCATCAAGAACTTATTTACTTTAGACTTGAACACAAGCATATTGTAGTCAGCCGGAAAGCAGGAAAACGGAAGACAATTCCACAGGCGTGCAGTTCTAAGAAAGAAGCTTTGTTCATGGAATCTACGTTTAGGTTTAGCCACAGATAAAGAGTGGGGGAAATTATTGATAGTGTTTACAGCTAGACGAGTGTTTCTTGTGAAAGTTTGGCGAGGGGGGACCAAAGATTGAAGCTCAGTTGAACACTTTCCATGAAAATAACGATACATCAGAGACAAACTCGCAACATCTCTTCTGTGAGATAGAGGTTGCAAGGAGGAGAAAAGGACATCTCCTACGAGGCTACGAAGTCTATTTTGAACTCTATCAAGGCAGGACAAGTCCTTTCTAGCAGCTCCTGCCCAGATGTGGCAACAGTATTCCATCCTTGGACGTACCTGGCTCTTATATAGGTAGAGAATAGCATCAGCAGTGAGATATCTACTGGATCGATAGAAAGATCCCACCATTTTTCCAGCGGCCTTGGCAACAGATTTGATATACGTGTTCCATTTAAGATCAGGAGTAATGGTCAAGCCCAGAAGCTTGTCAAAACTTGAGGCCTCCTGAAGACGAGAGCCATTCATTTCAATTGATGACAAATGTGGATTAGAATGTTGATGATGTAAAGAGAGAAGCTTGGTTTTAGATGCATTAAAAGTAACCAGCCACTCCTTTCCCCATTGTACTACGTGCTCAAGATCAGAGGAGAGAGAATTGGAGAGAACTTGGTCGTTTACTGTCTTAGATGTGCTACCATAAATGGTAGTGTCGTCAGCATAAATGTCTACAAATGATGTAAGGATATGATTTGGAAGATCATTAATGTAGATCAGGAAAAGAGTTGGGCCCAGGATGGATCCCTGAGGGACACCGGCATTAATACTGTGAGCTTCTGATTTTTGCCCCTCAACTACTACTCTTATGAACCTATCAGAAAGAAATGATTTAATAATTGAGAAGACTTTTCCAGCTATACCATAGCTAGCGATCTTATGAAGTAAACCTTTATGCCATACCCTATCAAAGGCCTTAGATATGTCAAGAGCAATTGCTCTAGAAAGATTGCCACCGTCGAGAGATTCGCTAATCCTATGCGATATAACTGTAATGACATCTGCTGTAGATCTAGCAGAACGGAAACCATATTGAGTGTCACTAAGAAGGTTATTTTTGTTGAGATGTTTGATTACTTCTGTATTTAACACAGATTCTAGCAACTTACTCATGACGCACAGGAGACTTATTGGCCTGTACTGAGAGGGGGATGAGCGATCACCTGAATTCTTAAATACAGGGCATACTGATGAGGTTTTCCAGGGAGATGGGAAACTATTCTCCTTAAGACAACGTTTAAACAGTTTTGTAAGTATGGGCGCTAATTCAGGTTGAAGTTTTTTGAGTACTATAATTGGAATACCATCAGGGCCAGTTGCTTTACTCGAATCAAGGTTTTTCATTAGCTTCGCAACATCACGTACAGATATACGTATATCACATAGCGTGTTTTCTGATACAGGAGGAAATATTGGGGGTTGGCGGTCTTGGTCGCAAAGGGTAGAATTTGCTGCAAAGTTCTTGACAAAGAGTTTGGCTTTGTCTGATGCTGACGAGATTACCTCAGGTCCATTGATAATAGTTGGGATGGAGCACACGCTTCTGTTCAGGATTCTGTTTGCTATTTGCCAAAACTGGTGGGAACCAAGCCGCTGCTCAGCTACTTTGGACTTAACAGATTGAGCATACAACTCTCTTGCGTTCCTTATTACTTTCTTACAATGGTTGCTGGCAGTCCTGAAAACGGCTTTAGTTTCCATACATCTATTACGTTTGAAGCAGTGGAAAAAGTGATTTCTGTGCGCAATGGCAGCAGCACATTCTGGAGAGAACCATGGCTGGCTGTTAGGTTTTTTCTGAAACTTTTTAGAGGGTATGAAATGGTCAATACCTACAATTAACCATTCAGTTAGGTCTAATACTATAGAGGACACATCCTTTTTAAACATGGAATGCAGAGGTAGATCAGATATAAATGTACGGAAGCTATCCCAGTCAGCCTTAGTGTATCGATATACTGTACGATGAAGAGGTACATCTGGGGACTTATTACATTTCATTTTTATCTTAATTGATACAACAGAGTGGTCGGAAGATCCAAGAGGCGACAGAACAGAAACTGAACATAGTTCAGGGCAAGTTGTGAGAAAAAGGTCTAGTAGGCTCGCATACTGGCCATCATTATCGGGCACACGGGTAGGTTCCTGAACAATCTGAGTGAGGTCATAGGCAATGGAGAAATCATGACAGAACCTCCCCTCATCATCGGTCTTGTTTGAGTGGGTCAACCATTCAACGTTGTGAACATTGAAGTCTCCACATATATGAATGTTAGCTGAAGGATAAGTAGAAAGGACTTGGTCAATTTTCTCAGATATGCTTTGAAAGATAGTAACTCCACTGTTGTGGGGGCGATAGAGAGTAAATATAAATGCAGTAGTGTGAGCTAAAGCAACCCGGAAGCACATATAGGGTAAGTTAGGATCTTCCCTGGAGATGTCCCTCCCACATGGAAAGCTATCTTTAATATAGGCACATATTCCATGCCCATGGCGATCTTGGGGGTCAGATTTAGAAGTTAAGTTAGAGTATCCTGAAATTGCAAACTCATCTAGGGAAATAGCCTGTCCAATGCCAGTTTCACTTAAAAATAAAAGGTCTGGTTTAGTCTCCTGTAATTGGGTTTCAACCTCTGGAAGGTTAGAACGAAGACCCCTGATGTTGGAGAAGGAGACATGGTAGTAGGGGTCTACGTTGGAAGTTGGGGAACCGGGTTTAATCGTGTATTTTTTCTTGAAACTTGTCATGATGAAATTTTGGAATTTGTGGACTAGGTCGACAGATTTACTTAGAGCAGGACAGAGAGGGGAAATTAAGAGAGAAAAAGAAACGAAGAATTTTTTATTTTTTTTTATTTGTAGTTAATGATAAGGTAAAGCCGTAACAATTACCCACTAGTATGGCATCGAGAGGCCCCACCAGAAGCTACTGCATGGTCCAGAATCCATGTGTTGTCCTAGATGGTTGTGTCATCAGCATAGATGTCAACGAATGATTTAAGTATGTGTTTAGGGAGATCATTGATGTAGATCAGGAAGAGAGTTGGGCCTAGGATTGACCCCTGAGGGACTCCAGCATTTATATTGCAGGCCTCCGATTTTTGTCCATCTACCACTACTCTTATGAGCCTATCGGTGAGAAATGATTTAATGATTGAGAAAACATTTGCAGTTATACCGTAGTTGGAAATCTTGTGAAGTAGATCCCTTATGCCATACCTTGTCGAAGGCCTTTGATATGTCAAGAGCAATTGCCCTAGAAAGGAAGCCTTTGTCAAGAGAGGTTTGTTCATATTTAGAAAGGAAAGCCTTTGTCAAGAGAGGTCTGTTTATATTTCATATATATATATATATATATATATATATATATATATATATATATATATATAGTAATTTATAAAATATATATGGCGATTAAGCTACACTGAATATTCGGCGTTTCATCCACTATAGGAATTCTATAGTGGATGAAACGCCGAATATTCAGTGTAGCTTAATCGCCATATATATTGTATAAATTACTAACTAGCTCTACCCACGTAATGAGCACTTTTGAAGTAAATACTTAAAGTTTACGCATAAATTTATACTTTCGTACATTAATTTTATGTGAGTAAATGAAGTAGTTATATATATATATATATATATATATATATATATATATATATATATATATATATATATCGGTGTACATGCAAAGTCCCTACAAAACACCTCTCGGAATATTTTGTCTACAGAGTTAAAATTTTGTATACAGAGTATTTAGACTAGTAGCATACTTTCGAATGTTTTTTTAGCCGAAGAAATTTATTCTATGGGGTCAAAATTGTAAAACAAAACAGCCTTGGCAGGGTAAATGGGATAAAACATTTCGCCCGCTGTTTCTTTTGCGCATGCTCAAAATTAAACGTTAATAGCTCAAAATTGCTTAATTTATAACCTTTTGTACCGATTTTCCTGTAGTTCAGACGGTAACGACTTTGGAGAGATGAATAACGTTTAAGGTTCTGAATGTTCTGCTTTCGATTCTAGCGAAAGTCATATTCTTATAACTTTTGAAATCATTACTATATCTTGGAGAATAATCAATAGAGAATATGCATGGATTAAAAAATATGCCTATTTTACGACCGTATAAAATTCGATGCATTCCTTTTAATAATGTCTAATGTATCTTGGTATGATATTAATTACATCCAGTAGTGAAACCATTTGGGAGTGTTCTTTGATATTTGCTTACCCTTTACTTATCATTATACCTAAATTGATTTCAACTTATAGTAGTAATAACATCTACTAGTGTTCCATCTATGGACTAAATAGAACTTGTTTTGAGTCTAACATAAAACTCGTGCTATTCACATACATTTCTAACATGAATAAGGACTTTAAACTTAAAAGAATAGAAAGTGGACCTAACATGATTAAATTTAACAAAAGGTTGATATGCCGTTAAACACTCAACTATCAATTATTTGAAATAAACTTTTTTGAAAAAAAAGCGCGATAATATTCTTCTTAGTTTAAAAATAATAATTTAAAGATTTGACAAATCATGAGAATCCAAACGTTTACAGAGTAATGTTAAATTTTCAGAATTGACTCATACAATGGATTACATAGAAATTCCTACCAGGAATAAATATTCGATAGTGTAAATATTTTAGAGTGTAGGGCCTTCGATTTTACTCTATAATTTAGAACTAAAACTTAATCTTGTAAAGTGACATATCTTGTAAAATTATGTCAAGTAAATTGACCAGATTTTACAACGATGTTATTGTTAAATAGAACTCTTATAACAATACACGAATTAGAAAACAATACACGAATTAGAAACAATACACGAATTAGAAAACGATACACGAATTAGAAAACGATACAAATAAATAGTTAATTAATAAAATGTGCTTCTGCAAAGCCATATGTAAATCATATCCATTTATGGTAAAAGATAAATATATTGATAAGAATCTGAAACATAGGCATTTTGGGTTAAATAGAAAATTCCCACTCCGTCATGGCCACTAAATTTAAAATCCTATTTTGCCCAAATTTTGGCAAATAATTTATTTCCAACAATTTCTTTACTGATTAACAAATAATGAAACCTAACTGTGTTTTATAATTAGAATAAAATAATATACATAATCTCTAAATAGGTTAATTATTACTTATTAACCAAATAGAACTATATTATAGATTAATAAGCAATTATTAACAATTAATAAATTTAAATTGGTTTTATAAATGGAAATTTTTTAAAACAAAATCTAAATATATTTAAAGACCGTAAATTACAAAGTTCTCTCTGATTCTCTCTCCTCTGATCTTGAGCGTGTGGTATACCCTTTTCTCTTTCCTGCAACCTCTCTCCCACAGAAGGGACGTTGCGAGCCTATCGTTGTTTTATAGTTATTTCCATGCGAAGTGCTCGTCTGAGCTCCAATTTCTGGCCCCCTCACCAATCTTTCACGAAAAACACCCATCTAGCTGAAACCACTGTCAGTAATTTTCCCCATTCTTTATATGTGCCTCAATCAAAACGTAGATCCCATGAACAAAGCTTCTTTCTTAAAAGTGCACGCCTGTGGAATGTTCTTCCGTTTGTCTGTTTCCCACCTGACTACAACTTGGATATCTTCAAGTCGAACATAAACAAATTCCTGATGAACCGCCCCTTAAGTAAGACACTTTATGAGATCTCCATTACTAGCGATTACTACGATATTATTCCATTGATTACTGTACACGCAATAACCCTTATCCCCGAATGGCCTCTGGGCCTTGATAAGTGGTGACTTCTTTGTAAAAAAAGAAAATATATTACAAAATCACATTTTATATAGTCTTAAGAATTAAACATAGTAATAATGTATCCAACATAAAATATTGCCAAAAAATAAAAATTATGCCAGCAACGGCCGAAAATATATTAGGGAAATTTCCGATTGAAAATTTGGCAGTCATGGCGGAGTGGAGATCTTCTATTTGAACAGGTAATTACCAAATTTACTGGATAATTCAAATAACATAAAAAGGGTTGATATGCCATAAAAAAAACTTTTGCGATTGTCACCAAATATCTTAATGTGTTTCTCTTCTGTGCAGATTACCATAAACCAATTTTCCACATGGCTAAGACGAAACCAATGACACATAGCAGGGCATTTATCAAATAGCCACCTTGTCAAAACCGTGGTTGCACAATTCTACGCATAATTTTCTCCTCTACCCCCTCGGGCTTACTCGCCACTCTCTCGGGCCGGCCCCCCCTTCACGGTGGATGACCATCCCCTAACGTATTTCTAAGAAATATTCAAATGAATAACGAATTCGTGGAGATGCAATTTATATGGACATTTCTGTCGAGCAATTCAATAAATCGGTTTGGTTATTTTGTAATGTTTCCGATATGAAATTCCAGACGCATTCTCCTTATCCATCATTCTTTTAGGTAACTTTATTTATACAGGACACGTTTCACTTGCCACAATTAGGTTAAATGTCCTTATGTGCTCATTCGGTTTTAGTTGCATCTTTTAGACTTTTAGTCTTACTATATATTCGAAGAAGGAAAATATTCTGTACATTGTGTGAGACAATTATCACTTTAAGCGTTGTTCTGATTATTGATTTCCCTCTTTCTTTTGTTAAAATCGATAAATTACCATTGAAATTATGCAATGGTCATCGGCATGAATTCTGAGTTGAGTATGCGAGGTTCAAATTCCATCAGAACATCACCCTGTCAGCGGGGCTACAAGTTCGCCTACAACAACTGGGTCATCATGTAAGCCGTGGGTGGCGACATGTGATGCGTTGATGGAATCCTGGTGGCTGAACCATCCTTCCACTTCAGCTCTTACTGTAGCTAGATGTGAGGTCAGATTAGGACGATCCGATTTATCGGCTGGTCAGGTCATGCCTTAGTATCTATAAGTCCATCTACAACCGTATTATTAATCTGAGTCTTCTTATTCAAGAAAAAATCTATTTTGTTTAGTTTTTATTCCAGGTAGACACTGAAAGGTCAATTGTAACGTAACAGTTATAAACAAATAAAGGAAAAATAAATAAAAATCCAGGTCGGCATTTTTTCTTTTTAACAAAAGCATTTATTACCGTTACTCTCCCGTCTCAATCCAACTTAAAAAGTCTCCCACTGCCACATGTTCATCTAGCTTGGATTGCATTTCTCTGTCTTCCGACCGCATGCTAGCAACAGCCGGCCTACTCTAGTCTTCGACTTTACACGTCCATTTTCTTCAACGCGCACTTTGCTTTTCTTCAACGCGCACTTTGCTTCTCCGACGACGTGGTGCATTTTTTTTCTCTTTTTTCGTTTTTCTTCGCGCCCACATTTCCTAATTTGCATATGCGCTTTTTGCTGCTGCTGCTAATCTCATTGCAAGCCAGCCATCCTTTACTTCTGCTGATATTTTCCCACGCGCTCATCTGCACTATGTAACATATTCAATATTAAAGAGTAACGTTTTCAAAGAGTGAAGTATTTTTGCAGGACTAGATTTCTTTCTGGGAGTAGTATTTTTTTTTCTGGGAATTTTTTTTTCTGAAAATAATGTCATACCTTCTCTATAAGATTTCCTAATTTCGTAATGTTTGCATTATATCGCTAGAATACATTGCGGGGAGCTCCTAGCATGTATTCTAACGATATAAGTAATTTCATTACCTATAGAATTATATTTGACAAATTTATCCGTCATTAAATAAGCCATAAATGGTATATATGCCGTAAAAATATAAAACAAAACCAATCCATCTGAACGATTTATTCGCTTTCTTTAATTCTTAGGAGAATTGCTGTGTAATTAGAGAATCCTGGGTGATCTGAGAAGCAAGATAGTGAATAAGAATGATAATGCTATTTTCGTGTCAGACTGTTGCAAGTGTGAATGAAAAATAAACCAATGATATCCGCATTAAAAATAGGATGCGAACATAAGTTACCGATTTCATAAGCGGTATAAGAATCAGCTTTAAAGAGTAATTAATCACAATCGATGCACATGCGTGAAGAAGAAGGAAAAATGTTTCTTTCTGACCACCAGACAAGTCTTGCGTCGTAATTTGCTTTCTGCCAGTTCTGCCTTTATGCGAGCACAGATCAACAAATAATAGACTTTGAGAGAACAAAAAATAAATATGATTAATACTGAATTCAACTTAAAAAAAATTTTTTTTACACAGTGATCACCACGTCAAGGCCCGGAAGCCACTCAGGGATAAGGGTTATTGCAAGTACATTACATTAGTGTGGAGATTTGATGAAGTGTTTACTTAAGGGGGCGGTTCATTAGGAATTTGTTAACGTTGGACTTGAACACATCCAAGTTGTAGTCCGGTGGGAAGCAGGCAGACGGAACAGAGTTCCACAGGCGTGCAGTTCAAGAAAGAAGCTTTGTTCATGGAATCCACGTTTTGATTTAGGCACAGATATAGAGTGGGGGAAAATTTTCACAGTGGATTCAGCTAGACGGGTGTTTTTCGTGAAAGATTGGAGAGGGGGGACCAGAGATTGGAGTTCAGACGAGCACCTGCCATGGAAATAACGATAAAACAAGGATAGGCTCGCAACGTCTCTTCTGTGGGAGAGAGGTTGCAGGGTAGAGAAAAGGGCATCCCCCACTAAGCAACGAAGTTTATTTTGTACTCTGTCAAGGCAGGATAGGCTGTTTTTAGCAGCTCCTGCCCAGATATGGCAACAGTATTCCATCCCTGGACGTACTTGGCTTTTATATAGATAGAGAATTGCATCAGTAGTGAGATATCTTCTGGAGCGGTAGTAGGATCCCACCATCTTTCCAGCGACCTTGGCCACAGACTTGATGTATGTGTTCCATTTCAGATCACGAGTAAAGGTCAAACCCAGAAGCTTGTCAAAACATGAGGCCTCACCCAGACGAGAGCCATCCATCCCAATTGATGCAAGATGGGGATCAGAGCGTTGATAATGTAAGGATAGGAGTTTGGTTTTGGATGCATTAAAGGTAACCAGCCACATCTTCCCCCCACTGAACCACTGAATCATCCTAGAGATTGCACAGCTTTACCTTCTCTTTTTGAGAAGTGGTGACTTCAGGACCTCGACCGGGGAATGGCGACGGCAATTCTCGGACATTTTTTGTAGGTAAAGTACAGTTCCTCTATTGCGCTGGCTTTTCAAAACCTGATCAGACTTTCCTCGCTAATCGATTAATAAAAAATCAGTATTCAACAATTTTAATGCTGATTACGTTTTTTATTGCCTGAAATACACATTTAAAAATTATATCTTATGCTGGTTATGGTGGTGAAAAATACATACCTGCGTTCTATTTTAAAAAATAAATCCCTCTAATATCAGGCGATTTTTATCCGACCAATCAGAGCCTTTGGTATCTTTCAGCACCGCTCATTGCAAACAGTTGTGCATTTTATCACGACCATAAATATAGTCACCCGATAATCATAAACCATATATAGGCTGAAATACGTGTACAAATCCCATACTTAATAAAAAGGTTTTGTTTCTGTCATTTTATATATTTATGTTTTATAACTTTTTAATGCACATGCGAATATTTAACATATTCGTTCGTTTCTAAATATCAAGTTAATACACGAATAATTGGCATTTATTATTGGAGAGCAGATACAAGAACATGAAGAGAAATATGAACGAGTAATGATGCTGCGATTCTTAGATTTATAGATAAGTTAGCAAATATTTCTATTGATATATACAACGATTGACTATTATATAACAACACAATTCATTCATATATATTACTAGCTGGCCGCATCGCGTTGACCGTCCGTAAAATATGCTTTAATATGATATTTTAATTTATGCAGATTTCGTATTTATGTTATTATAGAGCAGACTCGCTGTTGATGATTATGCTATATATTTAGTAATGATGTCAAAAATTAAAAATAAAATGACTTCGGTGCCGTCAGCTGGAATCGAAATCAAAACATTCAGCGCTCCAGCCTTAATTGTTATTTAACACCTCAGTATTCGCCATTCCATCACTAGATGGATAAAAAAAACAACTAAAAATAAAGTAACTTCAAGCTAAAAATGTATATATACGCCTGCCAAGGTCAACTTTTTTTTTTCAATTTTGCCACCTTAGCATCTATTTTAACAGGCTAAAGCTCAGATTGAAAATATTCCCAAGGTCCAACTACCCTATATATCAAGTTTCATGTCTGTATATCATATATTGTGAGAGGAGTTTGGTAGAGACGTTTTTTACACACAGAGACAAAGCTACTTATATAGATCGATAGTTGAAAGCATGTTCGTGTGTTAGAACGTTTTAATTCTAAATTCTATGCAATTATGCACAATGTTGAAACTACGTATGAATAGAATTAAGCTTAACAGTTAAATGAAACCAATAAGAAACACTAATTACCAATAAGAAACCATAAAAAATAAATTATTAATTTATGAACGCTCGTTTTTCAAAGGAATATGTAAATTAGTAAACCTTCATGGAGTCGTTCGCATATTCATGACTAAGTATATTAAGAAGTTCGTTTTGATAATTTTTAAATAGAAAAAGTAGGTTTTTAATATCAATGTCAGAGCGATGAGAAACTTGAGTCTGCAGCTATTTATATTGTGTATTTTTTTCTTCGTATATATTATATGTTAGTGACAGAGATTTGCTATTCGTTAGCAGTCGATATTATAATATTACTATGTTTTTCAAAGTCCGAATTACAGGGCGTTCTTTTCAATGAAGTCGGGGTCGTTTCTGTTTTCAGGTTGTGTTTGTAATACTTTGTGTAGCTTTTGGATTCGTAGATATCCTAGAAATTTAACTTGCCACAATTCGAATTTTGATTCGGATCCATCGAAATAAAGACGCACACTGGGCGCATAACCTCTAGAAGCGTAAGCCATTTTGAGTTTCAGAACAGTTTAAGATGTTTCGCTGTTACACACAAGTCCTGGGAGGTGACTTGTTTGTAGTAGACAGTTCCACAGAACAAAATATTCTTACCGTGTCGAAACCCGGGAAAAGAACATGTGAAATTGCTCCAGAAAAGGTTTAATATTTATGAAGCAATTCTGGTTTCTGATTGATTGGTAGCAGAACATGAATTAATTTGATTCGTCAGTTCTTAGCAGCATCGTTTATAAATAGAATCGTCCGACTGTGTGGGATCTTACCCCATTAATCCCAAAATATTGCAACAATTGACATTACTTTTACCACAGCTATTGGTAATATTATTTTTATTTTTATTATTTTTACTATTATTATAATTATCTTTATTATCATTCTCATCACTATAATTACCCTACTATTATTGGAATTATTACCACTTTTATAAGTAGTAAATGTCTCCTTACTCTTCTACCTTGCCAACTATATGTATCCTATAACCTTTTTCATCAAGTTAAACCCACCCAAAGACACTGCCATCCTATCCTCCGACCGCCCCCTTATAATCACACTCCATACATCATATGAGAACAAACTTAAAAATACTGCCGCATATTATCTAATCAATGTAACAACCTTGCATTAACCCCCCCTCCAAAAAAAATATAGGTGATTTTATAGCAGCTATTTGCCGTTTAGGTTGCACCTGTCAAAAATACCGCTCCATAGATAATAGACACCCCACACCGTTAAAATAAATTACCACGCAGCCACAACATACCCCCAATTTAACCCTAAAACATATACCCCTTAAACTCAACACTATGTTAAAGACCATATACAATTTTATATATCATACTATATATAACAAGTTTCTCCTTTACTTATTTATTTAGAATTCAATAAAGCTTCCCCCAACATTCTATAATTCCTCTTAATCTTTTTCGTCCCTAATGAACCCTACGCTAGACGCCGCATCTCCTCCATGCTACCTAGCACCTTCTCTACTCTTCTGATGAGAAGCATTAGGCTTCAAAATGCCCTTGCATAAAGATTCCCTTCTATCCCCCGAATGTTGCTTGTATTCCATTATTCAATAATCTACCAATATATAGTTTTGTGATATATAGTTTTGTGATTTTATTTCATACTATATATATATATCGCCCTTTGGAAGGCCTTGTTTTTAATCCTTCAGGGAGACTAGCCTCCCTCCTCACCAAACAAGTCTGGTGGGGGAACCAGTTTAGTCGCCGGTGAAGGCAACCTTTCTAGGAGAAGCAAATCTCTGATTTAAAAAAACCATAAAGCGGAAGACCATTACCCGCATTAAGCTGGTCTGCAGTTTACTTTGTTGCTGGCTATCTTGCTCTTGCTTGTTGCTGGATCTCAACATTTTGAACCGAGAGAGAGACTTAGCTGTCGTACAAAGCTAAGACTCTGTAACATCATATTTGTATAGATACTCCCTCAGGCATTTGGGCTCATGGATTTTAAATGTCTGAGTGAGTGGCACTCGTCTGACAAGACGTTGCAATCATCATATATATATATACACACTTGACGTTTCTCAATGTAAATCTTTGTTTTTCTTGAATTAGAAGTATATGTAATCAACAAATGATTTGATGAAGCTGATATTTATCTGGATAACGCAAAAAAGTTTTTTGGACAGAAAGCTAATAACACATAGCAAATATGCGTTTATAAACATTTCCATGAAAATAGTGCCCATTGTATTTTAAATGCCGAACTGACCTAAATGAGATAAATTAATAAGTAATAATAAATACCCAAAAAGTAATATTGTGATACATAGTTCAATACCAATAATAAAATCACTATCAGATACAAGCTTGAATTTACTCATTCAGTACAGCGCCTCTTGTTAGACAATGTTCTTTTTCGTCCTGTTTTTTTCAAGTGTTCCCTTTTTTTAAGTAGCGTTTCGCTACTTTCTTCGGTGAAGAACTGCTGTGCATCGAAATTATTACGAGTATCTTTGTCACACCATTACAACAGTGATCATATATTATTATAATATTAAAAAAACGAAGCAACATCAAAGAGAGGTTACTCATATTCTTTTCAAGTTTTGTCAAATTGGCCTTTTTAAAGCCAAATTTTGCAAATTTGGCCTGTTTTGAAGGAGTTTAACTTTCCAAAATTGTGTTTTTTTTTAAAGCGTAAGGTAAGGTATATTATATAGATTAACTAATGTTTTATCTTGAAGTAGCCCTCTTTAGTTCCTTGCATCAAATGTGTTCATGCCCAGTCCGGGACAATTTCCATAAATAAACTACCCCTTCTCAAATGGTAAGCAGGCAAAGGATGGAAGGATGAACCAAAAATATACTTTACCAGAGACAAACCACCTTAACAGTAACCTAGACTCTGGTGGCTTTAAAAAGAAATGACAATAGGAAGCGATTTTATTAATACAGAATGCAGAGACTTTCGTGAACATCTTACTGATGCCAATTTAATTTTGAAATTAGCATGAAATTACGATCGGTTACATTCGTCTGTTTCACGAACGTAAATAACAGACGTACGTGTTATTTCTATCACGTGGTTCTTGCTATTTTCAATTCAATTTTGATTCTTTCTTAAAATAGTTATTATCTCATGGATAATTAGAACATCAACTAAAACTCGCGTGTCATATTTCAGATATTTTCAAATCTTCAAATCTAATTACCAGATTCTATCAATCTTTAAAATCATATCTTCTCTCAGACTCTGCATTTATTACAAACTTTATATATATATATATATATATATATATATATATATATATATATATATATATATAGTATGTTTATTACACAAACATTATTGGTTACATATGTGCATACATATTTCAGTGGAATCTATATCCACTTTTTCCATGGTTGTTATTTCCT
>NC_136484.1:166159990-166252490 GCF_053919585.1 Euprymna scolopes | reverse complement strand
AATTAAAATATATAATCTGAAAGTAATGCTTGCCAGAGTTTGGGAAGATGTGTTGCTAGAAGTAACTGGAATAAACGTCCTGCGCTTTAAAGTACAAGGCAGGAAATAAAAACTAACATCTCATTCTACATCCGCATAAGGGTCGAACGGGATTCTAGCTTTTCATGTAGGAGGATCTTTATCTAACGTTGCTGAGAAAATAAAACAAAGGGAGATAATTTGAATTACTTTAGACAAGCATCATTCTCTAATATAGAAAAAGTGCATAAATAATTAAAATATGCTTATACGCATAATTGGAAAAAAAGGTAAATGAGAAAGGGTTAATTTGTTCAATCGACAACAATCAGATACTTATCTAACTTAGATGAATTCTAAAAAATGACATTCAATGAATATAAATTTTTAAAAGAACTGCAAATTTTCAAATTTAGCATCCTAGCAATTTTTAGAATAGAGCAAGCTTACCAGAATGTGAGCTTACCGGAATGCGAGTTGAGGAGACAAATGCACATGCGCGATATTCTTTTTTCTTAAGAACATTTCTAATTATGTTGTTAGGAGCAAAGTGCAGTATTTTTCCTATTTTTACACCTCATCTTTCTTCTGTATTAGGTCCTCTAAATTTTCTTTTAATCCTTCTAAATTGAGGTAAATTCTACTTTAGTTCTAATCCAGAGTTTTGTTTGGGGGATTTTATTATCTCCACATAAAAATCTAACCTTGTGTCTTACTGTCGCATCGTGAGAGGTAAATGAATAGGGACTAATTTCACGGATTACATTTTAAGCATAGAACAAAAAATACAATCCAAACTTCCAATAAAATTGCTTAAACCATTCGTCCGCATTCTCGCTCAACAAGCATGCCTTGATTCATTCCGGTGTGATGGAAGTTTGGTGAGGTCGGAGGTAGGTAGTGTCGACTTTCGTTCTATATTCAAGCCATGTTGTTATGACGCATGTTAATGTCACGTAGGCACGCAGTATAAGTTTATGCATTATTGTCTGCATTCCCTATGGATTGTGCCAATTGTGTCTCCTTTGAATGCGCTAACTCTAAATTAAAATTGTAAACCACTCAGCAGAATTAATCCCGTCAATATCTGAAATGTGAAACTTGTATTACCCACAGGTTTAATGTCCACGTCTTCATATGATATCAGCTCAAAGCTTTTCCTCTTTTGAAGCAATTAATTTCTTCCCTCTCCAGGTTGAATGAGAGTGGTGGTCGATAGAGGGGATGTCCAACAGGTCGACAACGTGACATTTAGATTTGTTTATATTTCAAAAAAATGAATGAATCTTTACTATGATTCTATTAATTTGCTATTAACAAACTCTTTTCCCCGCCATTTGCACTTGCGCCTTGATTCATGTACAGGCTAACACTCTTAAATATTTTCTCTTCTATAAAGTACGATGCATTTTAATATTCATGCGTCAGCATTTGTTAATTCTAAATGCCATGCGAGGGTCAGGGTTAACGGGAAGAATAGATTGTTAGTTGAATGATGAAGAATATAATGAGAGGGTTGAAATGAACAACATTTGATTACTTATAAGGACGGTTTATGCTTGTTGTTCTCATCCCTTTTTTTTCATTGTTCTTAAACTTTTTCTTCTAGGGGATGGGACATCCAACCAGATGTCTGACATTTACCCCTATTTTAGTGAGTCCAACCAAGAGATCTTTTCAGGATTCTAGCCGTCCCTTTCAGTGCAATCGTTTGTATTTCACTTGCACTTGGTTCACCGGGTATGCTTGCTATGTACTTTTTAAAGTTCTTTTTCATAAGCCCAGTTGCTCCTATGATGACTGGTATAATTGAAACGTCTTTTAATTTCCAATTTCGTTTCATATCATACATAAGTCCTTGATACTTTGTTATCTTTTCCCTCTATACTCTGCTAAGCCCTGTATCATTGGGTACACTGACCTCTATTACGGTCGCTTTTTTGTTTGCTCTGTCCCAAATCACTATATCTGCTTTAACAGCTGCGTTTTCTAGATATGTAGCAGTAGGGATTATGTAGTCATAGTACATCGTGTGACATCTTAAATATTTCGTATCATCAACTCACACTGCGGTAACGTTGAATTTGAATATGTTGTAGTCGACAGGGAAGATCTAATGGTAATGTGATCCATAGATGGAAAGTTTCCGTAAAAAAAAACTGTTTAGACAAATTTTGTTTGATTTTTGTCACGTGGGGGGGGTTGTAGTTGTAAAAAAATGAGTTCTTAATGTGAATGTCTTACAAAGATAAATCAGATTGGATACTTAGTTAAATGCGACTTTAAATTGTTTTCTTTTAAATTTATATTCATATAAATACAATTATTCTGGAACATCACTGTGGTTTTCATTCAAATCATGTGAGAGGCTGCCACTAAACATCAACCGTTTATTTTAATATAGGCATATAATGTACTGTTAATAATTATAATAAACTATTTAAAATAATAAGTATCTGTCAGGACGAATAGTACTAAGAAACAAAATGGCTCATCCTTCTGTGAAAATAATTGGCATTGTCAGTTAAATATTCTTTAAATAAATTGCCTATTTATTTAAAAATGTATCGATTTAATTACACTGTGCAACACTAAAAAAGAACAGGACATACGTGGCCATTTTATATAGCATGGAAAAGGATTTTCTGGTTTCTTTTCTCGAATTAGGTACAGATGTTTTTTTTTTGTTTGTTTTATTTTTGAAAAATTGTCACTTTCAAGAATTTTGTGGAGAATCGTAAAGATGTGAGTGGGGAAAATAGCAAGACATTCTAGCAGGATATTTCAGTAACTAAGAAACGTTTTAAAGGAAAATGGAACCCTGATATGTTGGCAGACTACTCCTGAAGTATAAAAAGGGAGGATGACCCTCTGATCTTGAGCGCGTGGTACAGGGGGGGGGGGCTGGTTACTTTTAATGCATCTAAAACCAAGCTCCTATCTTTACATCATCAACGCTCTGATCCCCATCTGGCATCAATTGATATGGGTGGCTCCCGTCTAGGGGAAGCTCCATGTTTTAATAAGTTTCTGGGCTTGACCTTTACCCCTGACCTGAAATGGAATACGTACATCAAGTCAGTTGCCAAGACTGCTGGAAAAATGGTAGGATCCTTCTACCGCCCCAGAAGATATCTCACCCCTGATGCAATTCTCTATCTGTATAAAAGTCAAGTACGTCCAAGGATGGAATACTGTTGCCATATCTGGGCAGGAGCTGCTAACAACAGCCTATCATGCCTTGACAGAGTACAAAATAGGCTTCGTGGCTTAGTGGGTGATGCCCTTTTCTCTTCTCTACAACCTCTCTCACACAAGAGAGATGTTGCGAGCCTGTCTTTGTTTTATCGTTACTACCATGGCAGGTGCTCGTCAGAACTCCAATCTCTGGTCCTCCCTCGCCAATCTTTCATGACAAACACTCGTCTAGCTGAAACCTCTGTCAAAAATTTTCCCCTCTCCTTATCTGTGCCAAAATCAAAACGTAGATTCCATAAACAAAGCTTCTTTCTTAGAACTGCACGCCTGTGGAACTCTGTTCCGGCTACCTGTTTCCCACCTGACTACAACCTGGACGTCTTCAAGTCCAATGTGAACAAATTCCTGATGAACCGCCTCCTTAAGTAAGGCACTTTATTAGATCTCCAAAACTAACGTACTGTAGACACAATAACCCTTATCCCCGAGTGGAGTGGCTTCCGGGCCTTGATAAGTGGTGACTACCTTGTAAAAAAAAAAATCCACATACACAAGAGAGTTACGAGGATAAATATTGTTTAAACTGAAAATTCTGTTTTTCATTCATAACCAATAATAATAAGACATGATTTATAGTATGTAAAAATGGTGTATAATCTAGAGAAATAAGGCCAGATTAGTATCAAGACATTTTTATTACACCGAAACGGATCTTATGTATTATAACATTTTCGTGACTCCCAGGTGTAGTGCTAGGTTTTACACTGTTACAAGTGCAGTCCCAGGTGTGTCGGCTCGAACATCCACCAGGGTCCTGCGACACAGTACCAGTTGCTCTCAAGAAGACATGGTTGATATGACGTAGGACGCAGAAGTGATGGTCTCCTCTCTCCTCCTTCTTGCACTAAAAGGAAAGATCATTCAACGTGGTTATTTCTTCCTTCTTAAGTTCACTTGTAATATTAGCCACAATAAACAACGTGACGCTTGTTGTAGTTTTCATATGAAATTAATTATTCACAAAAGCGAGAAATAAAATAATATATATAGTTTTTCACGGGCGAATCAAATAAAATAAAAGAAATAAAATGTCGTTTGCAGTTTCTTTTTCTTGGTAGTTACGACAGTTGATGAATGAGGCTCAGTCTGGGTTCAATAACCGATTTCCTGCTTCTTGAACGGCGAGATGTGGAGTAGTGGACAGCTTCCTCTGAGATCAAATCCACTACTGCAAATTCTGCAAATTCTGCAAATTCTGCAAATTCTGCAAAAACTCAAAAAATTACTAAAACTTGGATTTTCTTGGTCTTCACTAGCATGTGCATGATTGGAGTGGTTCGAAACATACCGGGGTGTTTCAGCTAACCAATCATTGTCCAATCCGTCACACCTTGGTTTGTCCTGATTGGATAATCAGCTACCTCTGTCCCACATCAAAATCAGGTAATTTTCCACAACAAGGGTCAGCATCGATGATTTTCTCGCATACCGAGGAGCCAATCCTTGACCTCTTGAGTCAATACTCTAGCCTAAACATCCGCTAGACATCTCCAAAATGTCACTTTTACAGTAATATTGTTTCATAAATTCGACTTTGTTTTTCTGTTAAAATAAAAATGTATTTCACATCGGAGATCATGCTATCTTTCTTCCAACTGGCAGGATTACTTGCTGGTGTCCCAAACTTGCCATTAAAATAGAAATGTTTTAATTCCTCTTCTGCCGGCCCCTGTTCTTGAGCCATTTTTAACCATACCTCTAATTTAGCTCTCTGTAACCTCTCCTTCTGAGGCAATCTCGTTTACTGTGGCTTGTTATATTTTTTAAACCTGAAATTTGTTTATTTTTAAAACAAATATACTGTTTTCTTTTTTATCGTAAAAGTTAAATATTCTTCAAGTCAACAGAACGCAAGTTACTTTTTGAAACTAATTTGTTATAAAATTATACTGTTTTTTTTTTCGACGAGACGACATAATTTAATTTGGGAACAATTCATTTTAAAATAGATAAAATAAGAAATGTTTACCTGAGAAATATCGGATTAAGAAGCAATTACTATCTTTGTTGAACGAACAATCTAATCTTTAAAAAACGGGGTGGAGTGATACAAAAAAATGAAATTGCCTTAGATGATGATGATGATGATGATGATTATTATTATTATTATTATTATTGTTATTGTTATTGTTATTATTATTATTATTATTATTATTATTATTATTGTCGTCGTCGATGATGTTTTAGCATTTTTAAGTAGTAATTTTAATCTAATTATTTTCAAAATAGCTTGTTATTTGAAAACAACTAAATAATTAACCCTTTGTCTATTGAATATCGTAGTTAAGTATGTAAATAAGTATGGCATGCCCGTATTTTGTAATGTCTTTTTCTGATAATTTATACTCCAGTATTGAGAAATTTCCCTCCAGTAACGTTGATTTAACTACTGGTATGCAAATAATAGTTTACTCTCAGCGTACTCATAACACCCTCTTCACCCCCATGTTTCTGACAAAGGGGAAAAAATTGCTTAAGTTCTCATTAACCCTTATTCTCAGCTGATTTTTAAACTAGCTAAGTGATGACTCATGTATAAAAAAATACTTTCTTTCAAAACAAAATGAGTTTATATTCTGCATTTACTCGTGGGTCACCACTTACTAAGTCCCAGAGCTCCTTAGCAATAAGAGATTTCCAGTGAGAAGGTGATCACCGCTACGAAAAGATTGGAAATGATTTATTTTCATGGCAAGTGCTCGACTGAGCTTCAATCTGTTGTCCTTTCTGCAAAACATTCACAAAAAACACTCATCTAGCTACAACCACTGTCAGCAATTTCCTTTATTCTTTATCTGTACCTAAAATTAAGTGCAAATTCCATGAACTCTATACTGCAGGGCTGCTTCCCAGCTAAGTAAAACATAGTCGTTTATAAATCCAATGTAAACAAGTTATTGTTGAGCCGTCCTTTTTTTTTACACGGTGGTCACCACTTATCAAGGCCCGAAAGCCACTCAGGGATAAGGGTTATTGCATTAAATAATGAAAATTCTACCCAATTTACATCGCTATCCGTCATTTCAATGTTGTCTCACCGAACCCTTTACACTCTTTTACTCTTATTCTCGAGTTGCATTCCGGCCTTGATAAGCGGTGACTCCCATGTAAGGAAAAAGAATAGGCAGAATTTGATTACCCGAAAGGACTGCTCAACAAGTATTTCTTTAAAATGTTATGTTACCTTCCCCGCTATGGTGAAGCCAAGATGTTTCACAATCAATTTGAATATAAGAAACTGACCTTGTTATTGTAGGCATATCACAGTCAGAACTGCACCGTTTGATCTCGCCTCATGTCGTACATTCCTCCATGATTGCGAACACCTGCATATAAAGTTTCACAACAAAAAGAAGAATGAAGAAATTATCGATTAGAATAAAGAAACCTTATTGACAGTGTTGGTGTGACCTTCTCTCCTATCAGCGGTGGGCGCATTTCCGTTTTTGTTTTTACAAGGTCACCACTTATCAAGACCTGAAGGCCACTCGAGAATAAGGGTACGCTAGCCATCAGGACAAAATCGATAGTAGTGTAGTAATCGTTAGAAATGGGAATTTAATATAATTTGATTATTTAAAGTGACGGCTCATTAAGAACTTGCTTACATTGAACTTGAAAACAACCATATTGCAGTCATATGGAAAGCAGGCCAGCGGAATAGCGTTCCACAGGCGGGCAGTTCTAGGAAAGAAGCTTATTTCATAAAATCCACGTTTAGATTTAGGCAGAGACAGAGAATGAGGGAAAATGTTGATAGTGGTTGTATCTATACGAGTGTTTTTTTCTGAACGTTTGACAAGAGGGGCATAAATTAGAGCTCATCCAAGCACTCAACACGCAAATAACGATAGAGCAGAGACAGGCTAGCAAGGTCTTTTCTGGGAGAAAGATATTGCAGTGAAGAGAAAAGAGCATCACCCACCTGGTTTCGAAATCGATTTTGAACTCTGTCAAGGAAAGATAGGAAACTCCAAGTAGGTCCTGGCAAGGTGTGGCAACAGTACTCTATTTTAGGACGTACTTGGCTCTTATACAGATAGCGGATTACATCAGTGGTGAGATATCTAATGGAGCGGTACAATGATTGGTTTAAGGCCCTTAGCCTATTAGTTTATCGTTGATATTCATAGTTTTTACACACGTCGTGTCACTTTTCAAGCGACTATATACCCTTCGCATCTCTGTCTTCCAGCCATGTGACGTCACGTCCTTTTCCATTATACAGGAGTGTTGAAATTACATCAAATGCACTCGCTGACTCGTGTCTACGTTGGTCCCTGAATCAAAATCCTGAAATGAATACTAGCAAACCTACCCACTTACTATTCAACAACATTAGACTTTAAGACGATCAGTTGGAAAGTAACCTCGTGATGTTTTCTTGCTAAGGTTGGATGAATTATGAAAATAAATTTTGTTCCTGAAAGTTTCGTTTGGTTTGTGGCACAGAAAGAGATAGAAAAGAAAGTTCGCTGCTGTAGCTGTAGCCAGGTGGGTACTTCTTGCGAATGTTTTAGACGAAGAAGGGATTGTAGCTCAGTCGAACGCTTACAATGAATATATTGATACACTCGTGAGAAATTAGCAATATTTCTATTATGTGAAAAAGTGTATAGAGAAGAGATTATCCCACAGTAGATTGCGAAATCGTTTTTGTACTCTATTAATGTAAGAAGCAGTGCCCCGACCGAGAACTCTTGAGATTTGACAATAATATTACATGCTAGGACGTATATCACTCTTCTATTAGCGAAGTACTTTTTGGAGCTTGGGAATCACCCAACTATTATCCCGGTAATAGATTTTATCTAAGTCTTTAATTTCAGATCTGGAGTAAAAATTGAAAATCTGTCCTAGATTATTAAAGAAAGGGGCTGGCCCAAGAAGGCTGTACACACGACAAAACTTATGCCTACCCCAAACAAGGATATTATTGTGATGCAACGCGAAATCCACAAATTGACATTTACAAGTGAATGCGTGGGTTTCATAAATCATTATTTAAACTAAACCGAAATTGAAATCGATAGTTGACTTGCGACCGGGTTCGTCTATTTCTGTGCGTGCATTCACCTTTCTAAATAACAACCACTCATTCACCTTTCTAAATAACAACCACTCATTCACCTTTCTAAATAACAACCACTCATTCACCTTTCTAAATAACAACCACTCATTCACCTTTCTAAATAACAACCACTCATTCACCTTTCTAAATAACAACCACTCATTCACCTTTCTAAATAACAACCACTCATTCACCTTTCTAAATAACAACCACTCATTCACCTTTCTAAATAACAACCACTCATTCACCTTTCTAAATAACAACCACTCATTCACCTTTCTAAATAACAACCACTCATTCACCTTTCTAAATAACAACCACTCATTCACCTTTCTAAATAACAACCACTCATTCACCTTTCTAAATAACAACCACTCATTCACCTTTCTAAATAACAACCACTCATTCACCTTTCTAAATAACAACCACTCATTCACCTTTCTAAATAACAACCATAGAAAATAATGTAGAGTATTATATTTTCATACATAACTGTTGATCGTAATTTTTTTAAGCAATACAGGTTGTCCAAAAAACCACTGAAAGGTTTTGAACTTAAAAAGATTCTCTATTTTTTTATGATATATTTCTGTAATTTAAACAAAATCTAACTAAGACATTGAATGTTTTATAAAAAAATGCAAAATTCAAACAATGTTTTTTATGAAAAATAATGTCTTTTAAATGTTGCCCATTTTCAGCTTCGCATATTTGTGCTCTTTCCAAAACATTATTCATAACAGATTGCAGAATCTCTGGATTGCGATTTAACTCCCTTATTTCGTGCTTGATGTTTTCCTTCAATTCTTGCAGGGTTTGGATTTTTTTCTTACATGCACTCCTTTTTTTTTTAAAGATATACCCGCAAGAAAGAGTCGGGGCTAGTCAAGACTGGGGAACGTGATAGCCATTTAACATTGTCATAGCGAGAGATAATGTTGTCGCCAAAGTTACATGGTATGTCTCGCCGTATGTGCCGTTGCCCCATCTTGTTGGAACCATAACTCGGGCCTATTTTGAATTTGTGGGCGCAGGAAGTCTTTAATCATAATCCGGTATCTCTCTCCAGTAACAGTGACAGAATTTCTGTCTTGATCCTTCAAACAAATAAGGTCCAATAAGTTTCTCCTTCGTTACTGCACACCATACAGTGCATTTTATGGGATGCAACTGCTTTTGATGGATTGCTCTTTGACTTTTAGAGCCCCAAAATCTGTAATTTTGTTTGTTAACGAATTCATTTAAATGAAAATGGGCTTCATCTGACATAATCAATTTTTGCGAAAATTGGGGTCACTTCGGACAAGTTTTGCATTTGAACTGCATATTTATTTTTTGTTTGAAAATCTTCAGGATTCAAGTCTTGAACAAGCTGCACTTTATAAAGTAAGAGTTTTAAACTGTGCAGAATATTTTTTAGTGAGCTTCGACATATCCCAAGTTTTGTGGATCGTCGTCTAATCGATGTTTCAGGATGTTGCATCACTCTCTCACGCACTCTTTCCCTATTTTCATTTGTGATGACGTTTCGAGGTCTGTCAGTTCGCGGAAAATCAAGTACAGCTCCTTAGTCTTCAAGCGCTCAATGTTTCGAATTGTGTTATGACTTGGACTATCTCTTACATGAAAATGTCGTCGATAAGCTCTTTAAGTAAAAACAATTGACCCCTGATTTTGGTAAAAAAATTTCAGAACTCACAGGCGTTGTTTAATGCTATTCTTATTCATAATTAATTTCCAAAATATTACCTGTAAAATATCTGAAATAGAGTATAAACATAATCATTAATGGTAAAATGAGTAAGATTTTCAAACCTTCAGTGATTTTTGGACACCCTCTATATATAGCAAACGCACTTAATTATAAAAAAAAACTGTGCACTGATATCGTTCGATTGATATACAAAAAACATTGTATTATTATGGTACTATCATGGTATTGATCGCATTATAATATAAACACTGGACCCTGAATTATTTAATAATCGATATAAATGATATATTTTCCTGTTTAAAGTTTGAATATAATTTCTTTTGGAATTTAGCAAGATTTGTAAATTTGCTATACGGTAAATATACAATCCAACATTATTTAAAGTACAACAAATAAGCTTAAATTGTTAAGCTCATCACACCTTTACATTGTTATCACACCCACAACACACAATACTTTACCACTTTCCACACCACTTAAAAACAAAAGTTTCAACTATAATATACGAAAAAGGATTTGGCGTGCATTCGAAACATTTTGAAGTTTCATCTGACGTCTTGCTGGCCTAACAGATTGAAAACAGAATTGAATCGTTCCCTGTAGTAGTTAGAGTAAAAAGGCACTGTAGAAATTAAAAAATTTCATGTCGCCATATTAATAAACAATGCGATAGAGGAAATCCTGCGTGGCCGAACCAATCACTCTAGTTTAATTTGACAGTAAATTATATTTAGGTCGAAAAAAAAGAAGAAAGTTAACAAATACACCACCTTGTTGCCGATACATTGCATCTGAGTCTCTAGTGTAAGAAAAATAAGAAAATACGTTTTGAACTTTTAATTAAGTAAAAGCTTTAATTGCTAATGTAACAATATTTAACGTAGGATAAGTAGGTTTGGTTATTTTTGTTTTACGGCATATCAACCTTTATCAGGTTATTTAATGCCGAATCCAGTAATTTGGAGGAAAAATTTGTTAGTAGATTTTTTTTCAAGTCTGTTTCTATTCAACCCATAGTTGGGACCCTAACAGGTACTACCACTCCGGGTCAGAGTGGACCTGGGAGCAATGCCAATTAATAGGGTGGCTCCACACTCCCCAAAGCCCATAAGCTGGGGCTTCACTATCGGATATAGTTTAAGGTCATATCAAGGACTGTAGGATAAGTAGATTACGCAAAATATAGGTTAGCGAATGAGTGCCGTGACATACAAAAAGTCGTTTTCCGGAAGTAGCGTATTATAGTGAATGGTAAAAACGAATGATTAGACTCTTCCCCTCTTTGGTTCTGTCTCATAAAGGAAACAGACGTGTTTCTGAGGACTCCTTTTCTCCTTCTACGACTATTGTGTGAAATGAAGACAGGTGATAATGTGTACTTCGCTAAGAAAAGTAAAACTATTAAAACCCAAAAAAGGAGTTAAAGAACTATTACAACGATAAATACTATTTATATTATCTATTTTCGTATTTTGTTGTTTTCTTATTTCAATTTAAAGAAAAAACAGTTAAATTCTGAAAGATTTAAGGAATTTTCGCTTAGATATTTCAACTAGTTAAACATGTCTTTGGTTTATAAAAATTTCTTTTGCAAACAAACGATTCTACAGATTGGAGATTGATCTCACATACTTCGAAGTCGCCATGACTAAATCTGCCTTTTTTTCTTCTAAGGTAGATAACCGAATTTATATTTACTTTGTTAAACAACGAAAAATAATACACAGCACAAATCTTACGCTTTCTTTCTTATTTTTATATTTTGTTTCAATTGTTATCTTCTATCAACTTGAGACGAAACCTTCATCTGCTTTTCTTAAGGCACCATTTTATTCTATTCTTTGATTGTTTTTATTTCCTTGTAATTTGATGCCACAGAATGGAGTATTGAACTCTAGGGTATTTGGGTGTGTATTTCTCTCTGCGTAGACAGAAAGCTAACATTTGACCAACTTTTTTTCCTTTTGTTTTTATTTTTACCTGTTTGTTGGTTTTTATGTCTCAGAAAGAGACATGTTCTATGTCAACACTCTGTGGTTGGTCTGTACTAATTCATGGACAATCAGACCAGCCACTGTTTGAGTGTTCAAATAATTCCGCACAAAATTTCGCTGTGAAACACATTATGTCTTTTGAATGGTTGCTTTGTATCGCGACTCAAGTAGAAGTCGATTTTTGTTTGGAAAATGTTATTCTTCCTTACTTTATAAATTCAGGATATAGTGAATGCAAATACAGGATGAAAAAAATTGAGATTCGGTAACAAGAATATCTTTAAACGAATTGCATAGACATATAATATTTTTCGGATGAACTATCTTAGAAATATATAAACAAGGAAGGTTTAGTAGACTGGCTGTGAAGACGATTGCTTCATATGATCAGGAGAGGGTAGCCTCTTTTTTACTTTGGTTCGTAACTCTCTCAGAATGAAAACTCTGATTAAATACACTAAAAAAGCAGGTGCAGCACAACCGGATTATAACTGTTGAATTGAATTATTTCTTAATATTTGGTGACACTAAACCTCTATTTGCCCGACCAGGAGAACAGAAAATGGGATTCTATTTGTGATTAAATAGCTAATCATAAAATATGTCTCAAATGTATGTTCTTAAAATGCTGACGACTGGAGAGCTCACAAGATGACAGTAAGTCAGTTAGAGAAACCGACAATCTAAGATGGAGATGGAAGTTATGGACCGACTGACTAAAACCAAAATAAGAATTATTCGCTTCATATTCGACCTTCTGTAAGGGAAAAGGCAGGAATAACTTTTTAAAACCCCTAACCAAGTTTTGGCATCACTCAAATTCCTAAACTTGTTTCTCCAATAATAAAAACGAAATTATTCGTTTTCATTATTATTGTGACATATCAGTGTTCGAGTAAATATTAGTTATCGTTCATCTTGTTTTTCTTTTTGTATTTGAGTCGCAGACAGAACTAACCAATTACTCAAGTTTGCGACTTTGCGTTAAAACCAAAGTTCTGCTAATCTTTTAAACCAGCATAAATGTCAGAATTATGCCATAGCAACAAGTCGGAATCTATTTTCTATTGTAACATAGGATCCGATTAAGTGACGTAAGATTTGACCCTGAATGACTTCCGTGGCATATGAGACTGCATCGCAATGTTTTAGATAAAGATTAATGATATTTGTATTATTAGCCTCGTTCTAATTAATATTTACATTTTGATTCTTATATTCCAAACACTTCGGCTGATGTTACCTGTGAGCTTCTTTATGTGCAGCTTTTCGAACTGTGAAAGTTATATGAAATTTCGAACTAATCTCTTTACTCATTTTTTAAGGATAGATTTTTCTTGTGTCAGTTGAACCGAAACTTTTATCTGCTATACGGCATATCGATGTCGGCAATTCTAGCATGAACTTGGGAACCTTAAACGTAAGCTATATTACTACGTATTATTGTTTTGTTGTTTTTACTGATGTTCTTTTCTAAAGTAAGAAAATGTTGAAGACTTTCTTCTTTTTACTTGAAAGATTTTTCAGGTTTTCTTTTCTGAAAAACTTTGGGTTCAAAAATTACTTCACATTAATATTCATTAAGCATAAATTTTTTGTAATAGCTATTTTACCAGCAAGTATATATCATGGCTCATAACTATGTTTAATATCTCTACTATCATATCAAAGGAACTTTGTGTGTATGTGAGGGTTCGTTCTCTATAGACTCCAGGACGGCTGGGTCAATTTTTAGGAAATTTTACACAAATGTACTATATCTATCTGGCAGTGTTCTTAGAAATGTTTTGTATCGGAATGTCTTCGATATGAATCGATAATCGGAAAAATCCGATAAAAAAGGAACAGGCGATTCTGAACACTTTACACAGCCTAACATCACAAGTGCATTTGAGAAGTTTTATAACCACGCAAGCAGAAAGACCGGCATATAAAATCAACAGTAGTTTTTTTATGTGACAGAGGTGTGTTTGAAATGAATGTTTCTGTCTGAGGTACAATTGAACCATGATACTTGCTTTTTGCATTTTATACTTTAATTTAAGTTAAGCTAAAATAATTTTATAAAATTAACAGTAGGTTATCTACAGTGCAATATAGAATATAATGTTTTGTGGAGTAAGTCACTGGCGGTAGGCATGTAAAACCTTCTCTCCGTGCACCACAATATGTCCCAAAATAGAGCAAGCAATCAATCGATTTGATTGAAAACATAGGTGATTTCACCCGTATTAATGACAATAAAAATATGGGAGTGTGAAACATTCGCTGATCATCATTTAGTCCTGGGTCTCTTTGCTAGTTCTGAATATTGCGATCATAGAATTTGAATCCAGCTTATAACTGTACACTAAATCCATCATGTCAAATATTGTTGAACAAAAATGAAAACAAAATAAATGTATTCGGGCTTCAAATAGATCAAATCATTAAAAAATCAAATATCTTACTGAAAGAAAATGAATAAATATCCCTCCATGGGACATACTGGACCTTAGTAGACTCTCCAAAGAGAAAACCCATCCTATCCCATACCTGGAAAACTATCGGAAAAGAAATAAAAATTATTCTGCTTCTTTGACTCGTCTTACTCTCCAGCTTTCGTCTCTATCTATAAAGACAATATCTATTAAAAATTTATTATTTGGGAAAAAAAAAACCCAAAAATACAAAAAAAGCAAACACTCTTGCTTTGTTTCACATTAGTTAAGCCTCCATCGTTACGGACACTGACTTCAAATAGGGAATTTATGTTCTTATAGTTATTTTGTTTAAATAAATCTATTAGTTTTGTATTTGAAAATGCTGTCTACTCATAATTGCATGAGACACAACTAACACATTTACCCAATCTACATTTGGTAAATAGAAATTTCTGACCTTTTTAATGTTTTCAAGTTCATCTGCTGCCAATGGTATCTAATTCAATTGTTCGCCTAACCTATAACGGTGCTCTATATGAAGATATGTACATAGCTACGCTTATTAAACGTATTCACCCCTAGCTGCCGATTAGCTGAATGTCCTTCAAGTTTTATAATGTTAGGCCAAGGTGTTTGCTTGGTTTACGTTCATGTTCACAAACGTTGTTTATCTATCTTTTATTTTTTCTACTTTCGATATCTTTTTGGTATTTGTTCTGAAAGCATATTTGGAATAGCCACACACTGAAACGTTTAACGTAACCAAATAATTCCAAGACTGGATAGCAAAGAACTTCCTTGTTAGTGTTAATAATTTTAAAGCTAACGATTCCTTTTTGGAGCGAATTGAACTGGACGGTTTGAAAGTATTATGTACAGTAATATCAATCGAACGCCAAATTTTGTATTACTTTACTTATCTTGTTGTGTTATTTTTCCTTTACATTTACCAAGATAAATGTATTTATGCAATACAAATCATTTTCTAGTTCATACAATTCACGTTGAATCCTGTTATCTTCTTCCTTAAAGATTTATTATTACTATGAATATTTTATATTGTTAGATTTGATGTTTTTAACGAGTTTGTGTTTAGGAATATAATTCTCTAACGTTGGTGACAATAAATCAAAGGGAAATAACTCAGATAATTTTAAATTATTACAGTTTATCTGTTACTGTTTTACATTGGATTAGATTGATCACTTTTCAATTTTTTCGGCAATTTTATTTGTAATATCGACTTTCTTTCTTATACTTTTTCATTTTTTCATATGCAGTTCTCTTTCTATTGTGGTCAAGTTTGGACAAATTCATTTCGCTGTATTCTTTCTTTTTTTAATTTTCTACTTCTTAAATTAGCGGTATGCACAATTTCCGCATCTTCATGTTTCAACCGTATTTTTCTAGCATTAAACAAAAGCAAACAAATAAAAAGACATCATATCGATTTTAGTTCATAGGTACCAGTATCGATCGTTAGTTACTTGTTGAGTACTGAAAAAAATCAATGATACATTTTGTTCTCAACTACGCAATTTTTATGTAAGTCTTGATTCAGTGCCATTTTAGAGAAAAGGAATATGGCAATTGTTCTAGTGTACGCCCTTATACGCCACGAGTCAGTATCTCGTGTATGGCCCGTCTTTAGATTTTCTTCTCGGTTCAAACAACTCCGATCCACTCATATCAAATTGTGTTCTTTCATTATACGAGGTTCCAAGATGCTTATTAGACATACTTCAGTTTTATAACATTATCCGTTTATATACAGACTGTCAATAAAATTGTAGTGAAGAAAACTATGTCCTGACACAGTGACTTTAACATTGAAAAGCTTTTGTTGAATAATAAGTACTGAGCATGGCGAACGGAGCACTTGAAAGCCAAGGGGAGCTCTCTGAACGGTGTAGTCTGCAATCTTTCTAGAGGATTCTTTGTAAGATGCAAATATCCGCTACTTATATAGAAACCGACTTTAAACTGAAGTGAGATTAGACACTAACATATTCTCTAGTCCAAACTTGACCAGTTTCATCTTAATCTTATTACCTATATTGTATCGCAACTTAGCAAAGAACGACGTCAAGTTTCTTTGGTCAACGCATTCATATTAGTAGCTTCTCTACATTTTAGAGTAACTTCCCCGCCCATTCCCTTATTTTATTTGTCTCTTTCCTCAAGCATTATACATTCAACGAATCACATTCTTAATATCAGGTAGTTCAAATGTTAACATTTTCAAACCTTTTTCCTTTTTAAATTTCCGTCAGTTCATAATTTAAGAATCGATTTTACTATATTATTGACCACAAAACCAGGTGGAATTCTTATATTTGAATTCCATCTTTGTAAATAACAATTATGCTTACGATTTCAACTTAGTATGCAAGAATATCTCAGATCAATAACTTTGAATTTTGGAAACAACTCTTTATCGAATGTCTTTATTATTTGCTGGCCAAACTGGTCCAAAGTCATAATATACTTTTCCAGAGTTTTAGAGAGTAAAAACTTATATAATTTAAATAATTATTTGAATACAACGAACGATCGTGTATTATTAGTTAATTTTTTTTGTCAGAACAGACAAAGGCTCGGAAGAAGACTCAAGGAAGTAATCACCATTCTACTGAATTTAGTATTTTTTTTCTGGGAATTTTTTCGGGTTCACTCCTTACCTTAGACTCTTTTTATAAAAATTTCAATTACTTTAGTTTATCGATCTAGAAGTATAAGCCATTTTGAGTTTCAGAACAGTTTCAGATGGTTCGCTGTTACACACAAGTCCTGGTAGGTGACTTGTTTGTAGTAGACAGTTCCACAGAACAAAATATTCTTATTGTGCCGAAACCCGGGAAAAGAACATGTGAAATTGCTCCAGAAAAGGTTTAATATTTATGAAGCAATTCTTGTTTCTGATTGGTTTGTAGCAGAACGTGAATTAATTTGATTCGTCAGTTCTTAGCAGCATCGTTTATAAATAGAATCGTCCGACTGTGTGGGATCATACCCCATTAGAATTCCTTTCTGATGGGGATGGTCTCCTAGCGGCCTCTGCTGCAGGGAGACAGGGTAGTACATGTCAAGGATTTGTCACTTGACACTCAGCCCAATAGGTGAGGGGCCGGGAACCGGCCCAGCACCTGTTGGACTGAGGTACACCGCCTGGGTAATACCTAGGAGGTCCACCCTCCCAGGACTTGCCACCGGGCTTTCCAGTGGGGCAAGTTTATTGCTTGCTGCCTGAGGCGCCCCGACCGGGGAACGCTGACGGGGTTACTCAGGCAATTTTTAAAATTGCAGGAGTGCCCCTCCTTTAGGGGGGGCCTGCGGGGTTCCCACTTTCCAGGCGTTGTGCCAAATAATGCTAATGTGGGCAGCATTTAAATAAATACCCCATTAGAATTCAAAATATTGCAACAATCGATTTACTTGTCTCCTCACAAGGGCAAAATTAAACACAAAGTCAGTTTTTAATGTGAAGAAAAATTTGATCCACCAAAAGGGTAACTCTGGATAAATAATATAAAAAATTGCTTCAGTCTAGACGTACTTTCTTTTTACCGATCACATACAGAATAGAGAAAGTGTAGTATCAGAATATGTAATACGATTTGCTAGTTAAAAGACATATAAGAGATTTTCACATGCTTTAAAAAACTTGCTGGTATGATTCCAGAAAACTAAAATTGGCTATATACACAATGTATGAAATGAAATGAAATGATAACTATTTTATCATTCTTGCGCCGATAGCTCACACAGCGCAGCAAGTCCCGTTACTTTACAGACTGCCCTCGCATTTTAAGTAAAATCATTATCTCCAATTTCATGTATATAGCAATATAGCCGGAGAGAGTATCCAGCGAATGTCTTCACCTGTGACCTCCGAAAGGTCGGCAATATCCGCAATCCCCATCACTAATACAACAAATATATAGGTGACGTTCTTATCAAATGAGTCAGAACACGTGACATATGTGATCTACTATGCTGCTTACTGGTGCAGCCTTGTTGTCTTCGCATTGAAGTATACTTTTGTGTACGTGTGTTTTATGTGAACAACCCACAAATGCTCGTTTCCAGCTCCCAATTTTCTTTGTCTCAAGTTCAATATTGGTTTTCTGAATGATTTCGTTTTTTTTGTTATTTTCTTTTGTTTATTTTTTCTTTCTATCATTTCATTTCCATCAGTTATTTTGGGTTCTTATTTCCATCCGTTATTTTTAGTCCTACGTGACAATATTGTAATCCCAGTTTGTGTAATTGTGTGTGCGCCTCTGACTTGCATGACGGCTTTAGCATTTGAAAGCAGTAGAATGCAAATATCTCACATTTGCAAATATCTCATTCTGGCAGCAAGGAAGACGTTCGATTCTATGAAATATTCTTTGTGCCATAAAATTCAACAGGATTTAATCCCGTGTCCGTTTGTCAAGTAAAATTGACGAGACTTAAAAACCGACCATTCATTATTTATTTTTAAATCATGTTTTTTACATTTCTAAAATAAATTTTATTCGTGTTTATCTTCATGAAAGTAAATACTGATATAAAAAATATCTTCTTTTTACACGTTCAGATTTCTTATTACAGCATTTCATTATCGTTTCCTTCTAATTTCTTTTCTTTTTATTTCTTTCCTTTTTATTTCTTTTCTTTTTATTTTATTTCATTTTATTTAATTTCTTTTTATTTAATTTTTGTTTTCTTTTAATTTCATTTTTCATATCTTTTCGTTTTTTTTTCATTTATCTTTTTCATTTCGTTTTTCATTTTTCTTTTTCATCTCCTTTTTAATTTTTTCATGTCTTTTTCATTTTTTTTATTTTCCTTTTTATTTTTGTATTTCCGTTCATTTCTTTGTTCATTTCTTCCATTTTTCGTGCTCGTTTTCATTCCTTTTTCATTTTCGTGTGCTATTCCCTTATTTCCTTCCCTTTTTCATCGCCCGTTTCCATTCCCTTCTTTCGTTCATTCTCATTCGATTTTTATTCCTTTTATAGAATTCTTTTAAAGTGACGTATTTTATCAATTCTTTTTCACCTCTTAAAGTTAATTTATATATACTTTTTCATTTCTTATTTTCGTTTACTTCGACTTTTCTTTCTTCTTTTTCCTTTTATTAAATTCCTCGATGCCAATCCCATATCTTTTATAAACCATCTTCGCAGCCGTTCTGTGATTAGAGCGTTGCGATGCACTACACCTTCACCAATAAAAAAGAACGAAAATTTGTAAAAACCATAATTCACCTCATTTTAGTGATTTTAACGTCAACACTTTTTCAATAAACGTTCGTCTTTTCCGAACGTGGCGAACCGTTATGATTATCATTTTCTTTCTTTTTTTTAGGCAATTGCATTGGAGGTAAACTATCTTTCCGAACTAAATTGAGTCGATTGTCTTCAGTTATTTAACGAACGTCATTTCTCACCGTGATTATTTCTTAACATAATATTTGCCAATTTCTATTAGTTTTAGTTTTGTCGTTTTACTTATTTGCTGAGTTAAACCACAATCTCTTTGAGAACGGACTCACGAGTAATTGGTCTACCGCTAGACTTTGGATGAACGTCATGCTAGAACAAGTTGTAATACACAGCCAACAAAGCAGCATTATTACGACGATAGTGTAACATATCTTTTTTACAAAGAGTCATCACTTATCAAGGCCCGGAGGCCACTCGAGGATAAGGGTTAATGAGTGTACAGTGGTCTAGGAGAACATGTCGCAGTCATCGTTAGTAGTAGAAATGAGGTAAATTGAATTACTTAAGGGGGTGGCTCATCACGAATTTGTTCATATTGGACTTGAATACAACCATATTGTAGTCAGCTAGAAAGCAGGAAAACGTAACAGAGTTCCCCAGCCGTACAGTTCTAAGAAAGAAGCTTTGTTCATAAAATCTATGTTTAGGTTTAGGCACAGATAAAGAGTGGGGGGAATTATTGATAGTGGTTTCAACTTAAGGAGTGTTTTTCGTGGAAGTCAAGACAGAGGGGACCATAGATTGACACTCAGTCGAGCACTTGCCATGAAAATAACGATAAAGCAGAGACGGGCTCGCAACGTTTCTTTTGTGAGAAAGAGGTTGCAGGGAAGAGAAAAGGGCATCCCCCACTAGGCTACGAAGTCTATTTTGAACTCTGTCAAGGCAGGATAAGCTGCTTCTAATGATTTTCTCCTAATAATTGTTGCACTTTATTCACTGTCTTTAGGTTTTAGTTTCGATCTCAGCTCGAATATTTTTTTTACTTACAAGAATGAAATGTTTAGGAAAACATAGTATTCGCATACACGTCTCAATTTCTGTAGGAATTAAAATATAATACTTATACGTATTTTACGACGGGGCTAGTCGACCGTCGTTTGGGTGGTCGGATTTCGATCTTGTCTTGAAGTAGTTGCTAGTATAGCCGCACTGATGAGCTGTGAAACTGCGAAACAGTTCTGTATGTACATGACATGTATATATATGTACAGGTTCATGGGTAAGATCGTTTCGCCGACACATGTGTGGAGTTAATTTCTTTCGTCTTCCTCCTCTTTGTCAAACCCTTTCTTTTTCTAGGTTGTTTTTCCAGTCGTCGCCATTTATTGATAGAGGGGTACTAGTTCTCTCTATTATGACATATACATATATATATATACACATATATATATTATGTGCGTGTATTTCTGTGAGTTTCCTTATAGAAGGAAGGTTTAAAAATCTACATAAAAACTAAAATGCATTTACAGGAAAGACAATGAAAGTTTCCCTTAAGGTAAAACCATTTTAATACTTTAAATATTATATATCAGAGTTTAATTAAATTAAAGCCATGTGTATACGATACTATTTTAGAGATATTTTGAGATTTCAGTTTGTTTCGAGTGTTAGCATAAAAAAGTAATCAGGTGTTATAAAAAAAGTAAGCAAAGATCGCAGTACTATCCATTATTAAATCCCAAGTAATGTGTACGTTATCTTCTAAGTTTGTTTACTTGAAGGTGTTTTTTTCTTCTATTCACATAAACAAAGCATATTGCTACTGCACCGTAAAGGGTTATAGTATTAATAGCAAGATTTACAGCTAAAACAAGATGTTTGTTCACATTTCGTTTACATTTTTGAATATTGATATAACTGATGAACAGAGAGAATTTCAAATTCAAGTAAAGAAGCTTTAAGAGCAGAACATCTTCCGACATCTAGAGACTTTTAGAGTAAAAGGGTGGGAGTTTCGTCACTCGGTGTTTTTGTTGCATATGGGTTATATTTTAGAAGATGACGTACGTATTGTTGTTGTTGTTCGTCTTAGTAGAGCGTCTTAGAGGTTCAAGTTGTGTGCAGATATATCGCGTATATATCAAGAGAGAGAGACAGTTCTGTATATATAAAGAGACAGGGTGCATGTTAATACAGGAGAGTCGACGACATGTAATACACAATGAGAAGAGAATTTAGATATATTGATAGATAGACCGAGATATAGTTTGTTTGACATTTATTTTTTACAGTTCTGTGAATGGGAGTGTTTCTATAACATTGACACATATTTCTTTACCTATTTTTGAGATGATGATTTTCACAAAGTTCTTATAATATAAATTCACAATACCTTTTCTGTTGAATAACATACCTCGAAGACGCAGATACAAAAAGATGATGATTCCGTTTATTATACTATATGATGTGACCGGTCAATGGCTTTGCATCAAAAAATTCAAGTCGTACATGATTCTTTTTCTAACCCCGCTTCCTAGGTTCTATGATCCTTTCTTATCCCCTGACTGAATGAGTCCCCGACTGAGTTTTTTGACTGACTGACCAAAGCTCTCTATATTGAGACCCAGGACGTCATTGCATGACCAACACATGCATATCAGACACATGGCATGACATGCCTCCGTGTTTAAGCATGCATTGTTACTCACATGTTTCAACTCCGACTTCTCTAACCTATTTTACAAATATGTTTTCCATTGTTCTGATCTAGATTCCTTATTTTAATTTCATTTCAATAACAGAAACAAAATTCATCATTACATTCCTTTCTCTATAAACAGAAATCTAACTATTTTGTGTGAGCTAAACAATGCCAATTCCACATTCCTTATTTTCACTAACATTCTGTATTTCAATGATATTATGTATTCTGTATTTATTTTAACTTATGTTTGGAATTCTCAATTCCAAATCTAGCTTCGCAAGTTCGAATCCTTGACTATCCTATTTCATATTTACTCACTTACAAGAACAGGCGGCTGTTCCATAACATTTTGGTAATTATGTCCCTTGCATGATTCGGAAGTGGAGGAGAGTTATTGCCCTCGGTTATTATTGGATTTTCTTGTAATGGTGTCTCATAAATAAATCATGTGATAAATCAGCTCTAGTCTTATCTTTTCTTTATCGCAACCATCTTATCCAATAAGCTACATAACGTAACATGGTGTCAGAAGTGGGATTATAAAGACAAACTTGTACAAAATTATAACTAATTCCAATAATGAATTAGCCGTGACATTTGTTTATACTCCATGAGGATTAAAGAAAAGCGAACACGTACGTAGCCCCTAAAGACTAAGGTAAAATAATTATCTTTACAGTAAGTTTTAGCATGGCAACTTCATCTCACATTTCTCCATCAACAATAGATGTATTCAGCATTAACCTTGTGGAATCAATGGTAAGATTTATTCGGCAAGACAGTCTCCATTTTAAAGATCGCATGTGCACTGTTGACGACGACGTCAAGCTTAGACATCTTTTGTGATGTGCCTATGTCGAGGGACAAGAAATAAGTGACACGTTTGTTTGTCGACATGAAGAAGGATGGACCGTCGAAACGTACATTAAATACCTTAGACAGTATGAGACCCAATGTCAGATTTTCGTGTTGCACGACACGAACTGCTGCAGTGCAAACAAAATTCAAACGAATCGGCACACTCATTCTTGAAACGGCTTCGCCTAATAGCCAAACAGTGTGAATCCGACCAAATGGTGCAAGACACTCTTATTCGGCATTTATCTAAAGTCAGCGCAGAAATCTTTAATTAAGAAAGTTAATGATGTGACTATAATAAAAACGCTATACATAGTAGGAGAGAAGCTACGCATGCCCTTTAGACAAAGAATAATAAAAAGCCAACACAGTGTGGATATTTTTATTTATCTGGTTTATCATGCAATCAGTGTTACCCTTGTCGATATTCGCACCAGCTAACTTAATGGCTGCTGACGTAGGGTACTTCATATGTAATACAGGGAGATGCAAGTAGAAAGATGAAACTGTGTCTGTTTCAACCGGATATATTGAAAACTATACTAAGACACACACCATTAGTTTTTTTTCCAGAACTATTTTCCCCTATTTAACAAATTGAAGGCAAGAATTTAAACTTATGATGGAAGTAATTAAGAAAATCATTTATTTTTTTTATCTCAATGAGTCATCACTCCTTTATATGTAAAACGCCACTCGAGGGTAAAATGTAAAGATAATTATCAGTTGGATGATACACAATACCATGAGAGGATTGAAAATGATGAATGATATTAACAAAATTTTATTGCATAAGACAACGGCTCGACAAGTATTAGTTGACATTCGATTTATAAACGACTATGTTGTAGTCTGCAGGGAAATGCTTTACAGCAATGAACCAAGGATTGAAGCCGGTTAAGTACTTTTCATGGATGTAACGATAGATTTGAGAAACACTAGCAACATTTCTACTGCTAGAAAAAGACTATAGCGAAGATAAGAGATCATTTCCAACTAGATAACGAAGTCGATTTTTACTCGGTCAATGCAAAAGTGCTTTAAGCTGTATTTCCTGAAATGTGATAACAGTACTGTATCTTGGGACGTATTTGACTTTTATGCAAATATAGGATTGTATCAGGAATCAGTTACTTTTTTGGAGCGGTATAATGATCCAACCATTCCATTTACAACTTTAGCAACAGACACACAATGTAAGGCTTCTTATGACAAAGAATAATGACATTTTTAATTCTAAAAGATATTAGAATTTGTGAAAAGGAGGAACACCGCGTAAATTAATCTTTTAACAATGTTTAATGAAAATATTTTTGGAAAACTAAGGAAAATGAAAGTTATTGTTCGGAGTTAATGAGAAAAAATGCATACAGGCTGTCGTTATAATTAAGCGAATTCTCGATCATTTCTAGATTCAAGTCGCCGTAGCTTATCTTTTTGTAATGTTTACTGATACAACAATAAATCCCATTTTAATTGAATTAGAATAGACATTTAGTTATATTTTTAATTAACAAGAACGTATGTTTAATAATGAATTAAAGTGAAATTGAATGCCTAAAAGAGAGAACTTAGATGCATACTAGACACCATCCTCAGGTTTCGTCGGTTTCTTTGTATAAGGGATTGTCAGAGACTTTGATGTGAGGATAATCCTCATTAGAAGTAAACACTGACCACATATTTCCTAAAGCCATCCAATATGTCCCCCGGGTTACGGACAGGTACACTAATTAAGACGACTATCTTTTAATAAAAAAAACTAAAAGGCCCTAGGCAATGAGGACCTCATATGAAAACATGAATAAAAGTTAAATATGTAAAATGTGATAAAAACGGGCCACTCAATCCATTTATACACCAGGCGCGAAGAACTAAACAATGATAGAGACCTTTCTATCTCTGGAAGTGGCATATCAGCCATAACAAAACAACCAAGGTTGGCCACCAGGCCTTTATAAGAAGGATTCTGACCCTTTATCTCCATAATTTGTCGCAAAAAGAAAAATAAGAGGCTTAAAAACCCAGCTATTAATGTTGCAGAAAGGAAAGTATTACTGTTTTGCTACCATTTCTCAAAGTGTCTCTCATAAGAGTAGTGGTTGATGGGAAGAAATCAGAAGCCCACAATATAAATGCTGGAGTCCCTCAGGGGTACATACTAGGCCCAACTCTCTTCCTGATCTATATCAATGATCTCCCAAAACACATACTTAAATCATTCGTTGACATCTATGCTGATGACACGACCATCTATGGCAACACATCAAAGGCCGTAAATGACAAAGTTCTCTCTGATTCTCTCTCCTCTAATCTTGAGCGCGTAGTACATTGGGGAAGACGTGGCTGGTTACTTTTAATGCATATAAAACTAAGCTCCTATCTTTACATCATCAACGCTCTCATCCCCATCTGGCATCAATTGAAATGGACGGCTCTCGTCTTGGGGAGGCTCCATGTTTTGACAAGCTTCTGGGTTTGACCTTTACTCCTGATCTGAAATGGAAAACGTACATCAAGTCTGTTACCAAGGTCGCTGGAAAAATGGTAGGATTCTTCTCCCGCTCCAGAAGATATCTCACTACTGATGCAATTCTCTATCTATATAAAAGCCAAGTACGTCCAAGGATGGAGTACTGCTGCCACATCTGGGCAGGAACTGCTAAAAACAGCCTATCCTGCCTTGGCAGAGTACAAAATAGACTTCGTGGCCTAGTGAGGGATGCCCTTTTCTCTTCCATGCAACCCCTCTCCCGCATAAGAGACGTTGTGACCCTGCCTTTGTTGTAGCGTTACTTCCATGGCAAGTGCTCGTTTGAGCTCCAATCTCTGGTTCCCCCTCGCCAATCTTTCACGATAAACACTCGTCTAGCTGAAACTACTGTCAATAATTACCCCCACTCTTTATCTGTGCCAAAATCAAAACGTAGATTCCATAAACAAAGCTTCTTTCTTAGAAGTGCACGCCGTTTGTCTGTTTCCTACCTGACTACAACTTGGATGTCTTTAAGTCCAACATAAACAAATTGTCTGAACTGCCCCTTTTAGTAAGACACTCTATAAAATCTCCAATACTTACGATTACTACGATACTATCCCATTGATTACTGTACACGCAATAACCCTTATCCCCGTGGAGCAAAACATCAAATGAAATTCTGGCCGAAAAGTTAAAAGACTGCTTTTATTATGCGTCTTTTTAATTTGTGCACTTAGCGACGAAAAATCTATTTCAAGCCTAAATGTGACCGACTTAGAGACAGATAGAGTATAGAAATGCTTGGACGTATCTAAAAACGAACACATTAGAAACATGCACCTTGGTGTGTGTATAAATCAATTTAGATTGAATGAATTAATGACGTAATTCATACAAATTAAAATATAACATTTACAAACGTCAGAAACTAATTGCATAGAATGGTATTTCTCAAACGTTTTTAGCTTCGTAGAACACTTCCAATAATAGTGATGTCGCAAGCAACCCTTACGTAAGAAGATATTTTACAATCTTTTTGATTTATTTCTCCTACGTAATACAAGCAATATTTCCTTTTTTATTGAAGAAACGGACTGGCTGCTGAAATCAGTTTATAAAAGTTGCTTGGTTGCACACGCATTGCTCACGAACAATTTTATGTCCCATGGCCACTAAGCCACCGTTTAAAATTTACCAAATGTATTCTGCGAATATATTCTCTGTGACAAGTATGCTTTAAAAAGGATTTGATGCTTTAAAAATATTGTTATAGTACTCCTTAAGATTTCCACAAATATTTTCGTAGATGTATAAAAAAATGGGTTAAAAACAAATCTGAAAAATATATTTACGCAAACGTGTAAAGGCATAATAATCTCTGCATGCTTGTGAAAATCTCTTGCAAGATCCAATTACAAGCTCCTGGGGACTGGGATTCCGCGGAACCGTAATTTGGAAACCTGACATAGAGGATTTAAAAGTTCGTACAACAATAATGTTGAGTCTAGAACATTTCGATTTCAATAAATTTAGCGAGTGGCTGATTGTGTGAGTGTGAACAATTCACAGTTCAACTTGTAAGTATTTTTTCCACGAATTTTTATAAATAGTTAAATTACGTTAGGAGTGTGTGTTGCTCAAACTCCTAAGAGAAGTCGTATGTCATCGTCGTAACGGGTTAATGAATACTAGGCATGATATGTTTATTTCTTATATAGTGTGAGAAATGGCTCCAAGCAGCTTGGTGCCAAATATTTGACTGATTTATTTTATGTGTGTAAGGGAAACATTTTTAGCATTTCTCATTGGTTGAAAAAATTATCTGTAATTTATTTTACTTTGGAGCCGATTTTATAAACAAAAATGCGCAATTATGTGTGAATTTCACTTATTGATATGATTGTAAGGTTATTTTGGATTGTATTTTAACGTTTAGACGATTTTTGAGTTGGATTGAATTTTAATAAACTTTAGGCGATCGATAAATATATAGATATGTAAATAGATAAAGTATTTAGTATGATCAAAAATATTCCAAACACAGCATTAAGTGCTTCCACCTGATCTTGGCTGAAATCAACAGAACTATGGTTACAGTTATAAAGATCGTGAAAACATAAGAATCCTTATGCTATGGCCATAAAGTGTTCAGTGACATGTCCAAAGCTCAGACCAATACAAAAGGTAATTTTTTGCACTTGAAAAGTTTCGTTATGTTAAGATGTGACAATTTTCTTTCAATTATGCTACCTGAGCCAATATAATGCGTAAGAATCCTAAATTTGCGATAACGACAATGCATCACTGTAATGTAAGTGAGTATGGCGGCTGTATGCAAATGCCGAGCCGTGCGCGAAATGACGTCACCGTAAGGAAAAAAAGCAATAAAAAGAATGTGTGTACAGACTGACGAAGAGGTCAGAAGTCAGAGAAGGAGCACGATTATGTTTTATTCGGGGAAAGTACCCGGAAATAAATGTTGCAAAAAAACAATGTTTCGAGTTATAATGACGTAATCTGTTACAACGTGTTGGGTCTCGAATGTTTACACGTTAAAGCGTGTGTAAACGTTTGTAACGTTAAACTGACATCTCTTGATGCATCTTAAAATGTATTTTTGTTATATGACTTTAATCAGACATTGGATCAAATCATTTTTACCCATTATGTGTACTGCCAGATAAAGTTACATTACTCCATTCAGAGTTACCTACCTTGAACTATAATAATAGTAATATAAATCTAAAAAAAATGTTTAAATATACAGAAAATTGAACGAAAAAACTACTCACTGACGAATCTGCCCTTCGTATAATCGGCTACCAGGCTGTTGCTCGCGACTGGTATCATAAAAACCAACTTAAAAAGTGTGTATAAAAATCTTTACATTAAAACTTCTCTCTTTATTTTTCGTTCCCCCCTCTCTCTCTCTCTACTCGGACTGAAAATATTTTGGCAAGTTCAGCACACCCCAATAAAACAGGATATTAGGATTTTATATGAAAAATATACTAAAGTTGATATTCTTTATTTGGTTTGTTTTCTTTTTTAGAGCAATTCGTTGTTATTTATTTAATATTATAACTATAATGATTAACATAAGCCTCATTTGAAAACAAGTTTTGTTGTTATAATATTGCTATGTACCCGACCATGTGCAGCTGCGGCTCAGTTTGTTTAAATGGAAAACAAAAAAGAGAAAATGTATCTATCTTATGTTTGTGGGTACACAATATTTTGAGACTTGTTAATAGTCATTGCAAACGCCCAGCAAATGATAAAGTTCAATATCTTAAATGAAAACAGCATATTAGTTAAAGTCATTCGATTCACGCTCGCTGCCCGTTCTTTCTTAGGTTGACAGAGAGGAAACATGAGGGTTTAATATTACTATGGACATGTATGTGAGCACGCAATGAAAAATCTCGTAAATTAAAATAAAAATAGCTAATTTTCTTTTTGTATGAAAGTATAGTTTTAGCAATAATAAATCGATGGAAAAATGAAAATGAAACTGTTTAAAGAATAAACCTAATGAAGCAAGTGTGGGGACCAATGATAAGGCAGAAGGAAGAAAGAAATGCGAAAAATGTTATAGGAAAAAAAATGTAATAGTTGGAAAAACTGTTTTTTGTATCAAATAATTATCCTTATTTTCGCACATTTTTTGGAGAAAAAATATTGCTTTCAAATATAATTAATGAAAATATTCGTAAACGTTTTGGTGCTTACTCGTTTTTGTAGCGAAAGTCGGAAATAAAAATATTGATGTTCAAGCGAAACCAGTAGTATCTAATGAATTGCCATGTCGCAGTAATGAAAATGTCCAAAACGCTCGAAAAACGATGAGGTAGAAATTAGTTAAGATAATAGGCTTCGAAGAAATTAGAAATTTTAGCTATTTCACTTGTGTTTACGGCACATATCATGTGACAAAACAAGCGTAGCCAAAATATTTTTTTTGTTGAATCATGGAAGACTTTACTGATTATGACGTGACAATTAGGTAGATAACTTTGCTTATCGTTGTAATTGACAAAATATTTAAATAGTTATCATTGTGTTTTTAATTAAAAATCAACTTTTCGACTGTCGGATTTCGCTGCAATAATGAAGAAGCACCCGTTTTATCGACCGTCTTGTACAATGAACACACCGCCTAAAATTTTTTTAGTACTCTTGCGGATGTTAACCTGGATCATCTGGATTTTCCGTCAATTATGGTTCGGACTCGAGTGGCAGTCACTGGATGAAGCCGAGCAAATAATAGACGCGGGCAAATTTCAAAACAAACTAACCGGAAAAATAGAAATACAATAAAAAGAAAAATACAATAAATAAAAAATAAAAAATAAAATAAATAGAAAATAAAAATCTATTGTAAATTTACTGAATATATATATATATATGTATATATTTTTTTCTCAAGAAAAATTGCATTTTACATTGTTTATTTACATTTCGACCAAACATACGGACACTAGAATGATTATCGAAGGGAAACACGCGCAGTGAGAGAAAGAGATGGATAAAGAGTAACCCCTGTACACACAGAATAATAGAGAACAGCAGGCTGAAAGCTACAAAGCAAGTGATAATGATTTCTATTATCGGAAAGCACACACGCACGACTGTAATGACCTAAGCATTACATGAACTTGACGCTGTAAGAAATAATGTCTCTTAGTAACGTCATAATTTTATTTTAGTAATTGTTCGTTTATAACGCGTAGAACTGCATTCCGGAATATGAGAAATTTCACAGCTCAGCCAATCAGAATGGACAGATTTTGGCGAGGAAGTCTTGATTATTTATGATCGGAAATTGGAAAGATTATGTTAGGTTTATGTATGTGTTAGCCTTTTACGGTCGGTGAACTCACAGGATATGTGGAACGTGTAGACTTTTTTTACACGGTGATTACCACTTATCAAGGTCCGGAAGCCACTCAGGAATAAGGGTTATTGCAAGTACAGTACGTTAGTGTGGAGATTTAATCAAGTGTTTACTTAAGGGGGCAGTTCATCAGGAATTTGTTTACGTTGGACTTGAAGACATCCAGGTTGTAGTCAGGTGGGAAGCAGGCAGACGAAACAGAGTTCCACAGGCGCGCAGTTCTAGTAAAGAAGCTTTGTTCATGGAATCTACGTTTTGATTTAGGCACAGATAAAGAGTGGGGAAAATTTTTGACAGTGGATTCAGCTAGACGGGTGTTTTTCGTAAAAGATTGGCGAAGGGGGGCAGAGATTGGAGTTCAGATGAGCACCTACCATTTCGTCCCAGTGACAACTGGTAGAAGTTGTAATACTAAATATTTAGAGAGAAAAATAGGGACTCCTTCCTCTAAAAATGTTTCGATTGTGATGGTGTTGCTCGTAGGATGCAATGTAGTATTTTAACATCACGATTGAATGTGTCCAAAATGGTGTTCGAAAGCGACATAAGATGGTGGCTATTAACCGTATTGAATTCGTATGTGGCATGTGTTGTTTTAAATATACGATGCTTTGGTCCGAAGGGGAATTTCTGCAGTCATTTTATGATACACGGAGATAAACGTTGGTATTTTCTTTTTTATACATGCAACTCTCCACTTTTCTTTTGCTTACCTTAATCGAATAACACATTAAAACTATTTAAACTAGTGGAACCTCTTCCAGCGTTGCCTAGAAAAAGGCGAAGAAGCAAGAATCTTCTTTTCACCCCATATATAATTATTTTCGTTTGTATTTTATGGAGGTATTACATTCGGTACTTGTACAGAAGACAGACCATGCTGAAATAAGAATATTATTATTTAGAAACTCAATCTTAACATAGGGAGTGGGTAGAGTTTTGTAAAAGCTGTATTTTCACCTAACGATGTATTAAACGTATTTAGTATACCGTAAAAATTGAATTTAACGTGATAAAACTAAAAAATAATATGGTCCATATTCTGCATAAGTACCCACATTTTAATTAATAGTTTGGATTTAATCGAGTTTACAGTTACCCGTAATCTCTAGTAGCTTCTATCATTAGGAAAGGCAGTTAGAAAGAAAGGGTCTAAGCAAATAACGTCTTTTATTGCACTTTCACCTCAAACAAGGCATGGGACCACTATGATGTAGGAGACTACTATCTGGGACATAATTTGTAGAGGTACTATGTAGGGAGTTGAGCAGCACGATGTCTGTTTACATTTGAACTTCTGCATTTCAGTAAGTAAGGGAAACAGGAACCTGGAGGGGAATTCTGAGTCCAGCAGTCTTAGGGAAGAAGCTGCTACAGTAGAAGGCTTTCTTATATCTAAGGATTTCTACTGTGTTAAGTATTCGTCCAGTAATGCCATAGGATCTGATTTTCATGAGAAGACCATACTGCTATACCCTGTAAAAAGCCTTAGATATATCTAGGGCTACTGCCCTAACCCCCCTGCTTTATCCAGTGCATGGTAGATACGTTCAGAGATTACAGTTAGGCTATCCACAGTAGAACAGACTTGTCTAAACACATGCTGTTGGTTAAACAGAAGTTAGCAGCTATGAGGTGGTGGACTTGAGTTTATTAATTATGGACTCAAATATTTTGACAAAAAGAGGGAGAATGCTTATGGGGCAATAATTTTATGGGTCAATTCTTTCGCCGAAATTCTTATAAACTGGTACCACAAAATAAGTTTTCAAGCAGTTAGGAAAGCAAGGTTCATTAAGGCATTTGTGTGTGTATGTATGTATGTATGTATGTATGTATATGTGTGTGTGTAAAACTGAAATTTTGAAATGCTTTCAGATTACATATTCTATAATATTGTAAACTTAAAGTGAATATAAATGTTAGAATCAATATTTATAAGACAATCCCAACCAGATTAAAAACGTTCAATATATGAAATCCATAGCCTTGAACCCCCAAGGGGCATAGGCCATCTACAACTTTTGTAGATACTTTTGTAGCGACTTAGTTCTTTTTACGGAGTGAGGGTGCTGGCTCGAGGCCCAACCTTTCCAGAAGGTACATACAGCGCCTAGCCTTCCCAAATGGTCATCCATCTGGTACTGACCAGATTCAACGTTGCTTAACTTCGGTGATTTGGCGAGAACCGGTGTGTCAACATGATTGTGCCGTACCAATATATGAAATAGAGCAGTAGTATATATAAAAAAAGTGAAGCTAAATTCAGTATATCACTCAATTATTGGAATTCTTCGAGATGAGTAATTTGTATATTTTATTTATTTTTATTTGCAGACTGTTATCCTCATCTTTATAGCTGATGTTTCGGCCAACTATTCCTTCGGCCTTCGTCAGGTGGTTAATCATGATGGGATAGGAATGCTGAATATCCTCAGCAGATGCTTACTTCCATAGTTGTCGTCTGACCACGTTTTATTTATTTTTTTTGGGGGGGGGGCAATTAATCGTCTGAAACAACAGTCCACAAATAAAAATAAATAAATATTAAATTCCTGAAATGAAAAATTTATGACAAATTTATTATTCGACAAGGAATACAAATATTTAAAGTTTTTTTTTCCTTATTCCATGGAGTTTCAATTGGAAATATTACAATCTGCAATGGATCTTACCCTATTGAGTCTATTGGAATATTATCATATGCATACATATGAACATAAAAGAACTCTCCATTTGGTCTGACTTAAACCATTTTTAACGGTCTTGAATCTTACGATTGTGCCTCTATTTTTCTTAAATGAACCTAACTTAACTAGGCTTCTTTTAAACTTTTCATGTAAACTTTTTAATTTTCAATCTATGTGCTAAATAGCAAAATGTATGATTGTCTATAAATATTTGTGTTAAAAACATTCCATCAGATGGTATGAACTAGTTATTGAAACTTCATGGAATAAGGAAAAAGCTTTAAATTTTTGAATTCTTGTCGAATAATAAATGTGACGTAAATTTTTAATTTACTGAATTTATTTCCAAATTTTTCATATGTCTTAAGTGCATCAGAATGAGCAGAGAAATAATCAACCCACAACGATTTTTTTTTTCGGCGAATGCCTAGATTTTTTTCTTTCTCATCTTACGAACGTTTTGCAAGCCATAACGAATATATTGTCTCTTGCGGTATAGTGTGTTATTCGAAGACAATTATTAATAAAAAACGGCCTCGCAAAAACAAAAAGGAAGAACAGTGAACAACCAAGATGAGAAAAACAATATGTCAAACACATGAAAAAATAACTTTAAAGATTACAATAAAAAAAAATCTCCCGCTTCTAAAACAAAAGATCTGATACAATGTTAAATTTTAACGCCGCCATCTCAGATTTAACAATTTAATTTGTTAAATCTAAGATGGTTGCTTCATGAAACATTAGTCAGTCTGCCTTGATAAGCGCGGCGAGCAGACATAATTGAATCAGTTCGAACTTGTCTTTGTTTTGCCACTCCCTGCTGTTTTCCAGCAAAATCCAATTCTACTACTTTTTAAACCGACTTTTTAACGATTAATAAACATTCGACATATTATCTTTTGTGGTTGTCATTTTAATATTTTAATCCAGATCAATTGTCCATCTTCTGGTAAGATGACTACAAGACGTCGAAATCATAAATATTTTTACTATTTGTTTCCAGTTGACAACGTGAGTATCGGAATTACTCTGAACACATTTCTTATTTAACCTAAATTTACCAAGAAAACCAATTCCTGCAAATTAGAATTATGGTAGTCGAAATATTGTAATTTCCGATTTATTTGAATCCTTCAGACTAGTGTTCTCATCTTCAGTGTTATATTCACAACGTTTCCATCGATGTAACCTTCAGAGTATCTTGTTACACTCGGAAATCTTTCTATCGAACCTAGAAAGTTGCGCAAATTTTCAAACGGTTTCCTTTATTTAATTCATAGGAATAGCATGCTCTTGTTCCCTCAGATATGACTGGGCAAAAGTCCTGAGTAATTCGCAATTGTATTTTTTTTTACTTGGAAATCACCATTTACAAAGTCCCGAAAGCCACTCGAGGATAAAGGTTAATGAATGTAAGATGATAATGTAGTAATCGTGTAAATTGTGTAAATTGGATAGAATTTGATTATTTATGGAGCCAGTCAAACAAGAACTTGTTTACATTGGATTTGAAGGCTACCATGTTGTATTCAACCGGGAAGCAGACCAACGGAACAGTGTTCTACTGGCGGAAAGTTCGGGGAAAGAAGCTAAGAAGCTTTGTTCACGGAATTTGTGTTTAGATTTAGGTAGAGTTAGAGAGTATTTTCCGTTCAGATTCCGGAGTTCGGCAGAAAAATGACCAGGTTCGGCAGAAAGATTTTCGAGTTCAACAAGATACACATGAAGAAGGTTGGCGATTACATTGACCGAAACGTTCTGAAACTCAAGATGAGAACAGTAATTCGGATAATCCAAATAATACGAATTATCAATTCTCATCTCAGAAATGTAATTTCCGTATTGCTCAACATTGCGTTTACGGACAAACTTTTTCAGCTTCCGTGTTCGCGAGAATCTATTTTCGCACCCATAATTAAATGGGGAAAAAAAATAGGCGTGAAAAAGTCACTTAATACTATCATAAGAATAGGTTTTCTAAAGATAATCCTGGAAAACAAATATCACGGGTTTGATGAAAACCGACGAGGATACGCGGCAGAAGCGTTTATTATTTGACCTTTAGAATTACCAACCAGCCTCAAAAGCTGATGTGAATAAATCAGTCCTTAGTAATAAGTTTTCAGATAGAATACGTTATTCAACATTATATATAAAAAGTGAGAAAAACAACAACAAAAAACATCGTATCTTCTGAGATAAAGGGAGAATGACAGAAACAAACTACTACAGAATTCAATAGAAACAATCAATGAACCTCTTCTAAAAAAAGATCAAATTTGGTCTTGTCATAAAAAGCCAGTATTGCTAGATAATTGATTAAGTAATTCCATTTGACAGCAGAATGAAAGCGAGTGAATATAATTTTCTAACAATCAGTGACTACAGAAAAACAAACATGGTAAAAAAATGATAAGTCTGTCATTATAACATTGTCAGCAACCTTTACAAAATCAATATCTTGCTAGACGTATGGAAAATCCATGGTAAGCGTAGAATAAACGTCTGAAATTAATGAATTTGAATGTATAAGCTCAGAATTGAGATTACTTCCGCCAAGGGAATTCTATATCCGGTTGAATTTGTATATTTTTGTTGTTGTTGTTGTTTTACACTTTTTACCCCAAGCAAGACATATTGTCACTTGGAACGTGAGAAGTTACTATTTCGAATCGTGTCTGACAGTGAACTGGGGGGTTAAGCAACGAGATGTCATTTGATTTTAGTTTGAGAATGCAAAATATGCACAGGTAAGCAGACTATTAGACGAGTCTTGTGGAGATGACCGTGGCTTCTGGAAAACCTACCAAATATGACTATTGGGTCCCTTCCCCTGTGCGACATAGCACTACAATCATCCCAAGCTGTTATAGAGCATGGAGAGCAGACTAATTCGTTTTTATTAATTTGGATTAGAAGAAACTATGGCGAAAAGATATAGTATAATTATAGGACCAGTGGAAATTCCGCAAAAAAAGAGAAATATATATAATCGACAATATGTTTTGATAAAGCTGATATTTTCTGAATAGCACAAATAATAATTTGGATAAAAACCAATTACACGCAGAAAATATAGGTTTATTAACATTTGTATGAAAATAGTGTCCATTATATTTTAGATATATAACTGACTCAAATAAGATAAATTAATAAGTACTAATAAATACTCAAAAAGTAATATTGTGCTACATAATTAATTACAAATTTTGATATCACATTGCAAAAAACAATCTTAAATTGGGTCTTTCAGTCTAGCACCTCTTGGCAGACAATATTATTCTTTTTTCCTTATTTCTTTTGAATGTTTCTTTTTTATATAATGTTTTGCTGACATTTGTCTTCGGTGACGAACCGCTGCACATAAAAATTATTATGAGTTCCTTTCTCATACCATTGCAACAACGATCATATATCGTTATGATATTCGAAAACGAGAGTACATCAAAGGGAGCTCACTGTCACATTCTTGCTCAGGATTGCCAGATTGACTCTTTTAAAGCTAAATTTCGCAAAGTTGGCATTTTTTGAAGCAGTTTGGCCTCCAAAAATTGCATCTGGCTTTTTCAAAGAGTAATATATGGACTATATGATGCAAAGAGAGAATTAAAATAATATTGAGAATAAGTTCCCATATTATATATAACTACAACAGGAGTCAAATAGCAAGTTTCTGGACTGGGCAGAAAACGAAATTATCAGCAAAAGCGTTAATTACTTAGTTGTTTATTGTTTGCTATTGTTTGTGTACAGCCTAGTATATATATCACCTGACCAATTGTCACCAAACTATCAGTCATGATCTGACTTAAAACTGAATGAATTTGGGGATCTATTCAAAATGACAAAAATAAATTACGCTTCTGTCGAGAGACTCGCTATTTGGCTAGTTTTAGCCATATATATTTAAGAAATTCATTATTAATATAGACTGTTTTTTACATTGTTTTAATTCAATTAGTAATATGATGATAATAATAATAATAATAATAATAATAATAATCAATAACTAATTTCCTACTTATATCGTAGATGAACAAATTAATTACTGAAAACTTGAAAAAAATACAACTACAAATAATAATAATAATACACGCATCAAATATCAAACTCGATTAACATCAATTACTGTAATCAAATGCAATCAAACTTTAAATTAGAAAAAAAACATAAAATTATTTCACGCAATTACATATCTCCAATTAGTAACAGTATACTCATTAGTTACTATAAATAAGTTAAGACCTTAGATATTATAATTAAAAACAACTCCTCTCCCAATATTTATAACATTAGAAAAAAACAAAACAATATCTACTATTCTATAAAAGGAACTTTGCGTTTGTGTCTGTGCATTTTTGTGTGAGTTCGTTTCCTATAGACTCGAACACGGTTTGGTCGATTTTAATGAAATTTCATACGAAAGTACTTCACGCGCCTGGCAGTATTCTAAAATAGATTTTGTATCAGAATGTTTTCAATAAGTATTGGTAATCGATAATCGAAATAATCTAATGGAACATACAATTTTGACCAAATTTAACACCTTACGCAGTCTAACATCACAAGTGCATTTGAGAAGTTTTATTACCACACAAGCAGAAGTCTCGACATATAAAATCAACAGTAGGTTCTTTGATATGACAGGGACGCGGTCAGATTAAATGTCTCTGTTTAAAGCATAATTTCACTGATATTAGACTTTTGTATTTAAACGGCAATACAAGCCAATATACATATATTCACCGATTTCGATGACAATAAAAATATAGGAGGGTGAAACATTCGTTGGTCATCATTCAATATCCCTACTTGTTAATAATAATAATAACAACATTATTCTCTTTATTTACTAGTTAACAATAATAATAACAATATACTCTTTATTTATTAGTTAATAATAATAACACTATACTCATTATCTACTAGTAAACAATAATAATAATAACAACAACAACACTATTCTCATTATTTAATAGTTAACAACAATAATAACAATATACTGATTATTTACTATAAAAATTTGATAATGTATATTGTTACAACATGAAATTTAAATCGTTAATGCATTTCCTGGAATAGCGTGCAAACGTTCTCTTGGCGAAAACGTTCCTGACCCATATAAAACATAAATTATTTTATTTAAACACAAAAAGATCATTAGAAAAATTGGAAATGTGTAGCTTTCTGCTATTTTTAACAATGCTGGCATGTATACTTATATTAACTTACATTCCAATTACGACAAATAGTCGATGCACAATTTTTATTTTTTTGACTGTTCATGCGAATTTTTATATTTATTTTTCCATAAGTATGTTGACGTGTTTCATTGGGCATATAACCAATGCTGCCATCATAACAATCATTAGAGACGGACCAATATTACAGACAGTCATACTTAATCCACTTGTGTGTGACTGTCTATAAAATTTATCTGTTTCTGATTTGTGTGATGGCAGCATCGGCTATGTCCGCAATGAAACACGTGTAAAGCGCTTATGGAAAAATAGAAAATAAAAACTCACTTGGAAATAAATATAAACCATAAAATATTTTTACTTTTGATATCAATACTATATATTAGGTACAATATAATAATCAATAAAGAATTGGCTGTATAATAATACATATGTAATCTATTTTAAACGTTAAAATATCATATTTTAGCATATCTTACGACCTGGCAACAACGGGCGGCTTGCTAGTGTATATATGTATATATATATATATATATATATATATATATATATATATATATATATATATATATATATATATATATATATATATATATATATATATATATAAAGAACAAGTAGTTAATAAAATATGTTAGAAAACACTTTGAAAAAGAGTTTAAAATATATTTAATTTTAAAAAGGAAGCACAAAATAAGTGGATAGTCCTTAATCTGCGGAGGTTCGAAGAAATACTTTCCTTCTCGTAAGAGGGCAGGATTTAGCAAAATGCGGGATATATATATATATATATATATATATATATATATATATATATATATATATATATATATATATATATATATATATATATAATTATTTACTGGTAAGTTAACTAATTTTTCTTTTCAGAGTAAATCCACCGTTTATTTTAATATTGAATCCAATTATTAGAGCCTTCCATAGAAAAGTATACACAAATGACAATAAGCTTTCTTGGTTTTCTTGGACAGTTTTTTTTATCTGATCAATCTACAGTTCCATTATTAATTTACCGAAGTGGTAAAGATTTTTTTATGCTGAAGAGGATATAACTTTTTAAATTCTGAAACATACACAATATATGTTGATGTTGTATTTAAACATAATTATGATATGAATAAGTATATAGACAAATAAAGGATAAAATAAAAAGACATTGTCACTTTTTTTGACTTGATTGTTGATTAGGCGAAACGTTTAAATAGATTCTTGAATTTTAACTCTTCCCTTTTCCATGTTATTGCTTTCATTGTGAGTAAAATGGCGCGGATTGGTGGGGGGACTGCAAGAAGTGTTAAGGAAATCGATTGCATAATTTCTTTTGTGCTTTATTTTTCCTCTGTATGGTCTTTGCTTTGTGCTGACCATATGAATTTTACCTATTTTGGTATGTTGTATTCTGTTACCTAAAATAACAGAGACCATAATTCGGAGAATGATGACTGGGCCCGACATGTCGATTAGTTACGTAGCTTTTTGCCGACTTATGACGCTGAGATCTTTTTCTGAGCTTTTGTATTTGTTTGGTGTTATCTTCCCAATGTTTTATAAATGTATGTGGCAACACTGGGCCTAGGTTTGTTTTATCTGTGATCCTGGAGATATTGAACTATTCTTTCTACATATGAAATTGACAAACAATATCACGCACGTAGTACGTGTTAGATGTTTACAATAAATATAGTCAGTAGTTATTTCAAAGGTCTATGATTCTGAAATGAAACATTTCAAGACCTATGTTCGTGGGTTCTGTTTTCATTATTTGAACATAATCCCGAAGTTATTAAATCGATTTTCCAAACACTTATATAAATGTACTAGCAGGGAGACCCGATGTTGTCCAGGATTGAATGAGGAACAATAAACGTTTCACCCTCCCATACTTTTATTTTCATCGAAATCTGTGAAATCGCACATTTTTTTTACTCTAATCGATTGTCTGCTAGAGCAAGGACCCTCTTCTGCAGTGTACTGGGAGGAAGCTTCACATGCCTTCCTGCAGTGACTTAGTCCATAATATATTGTAGTTTGCATTGCACTGTAGAGAATCCATTGTCGAGTTTATCATTCAACCACGGTAGTGGTTGAATATATGCTTAAGTCCGAAATTGAATGAATCGAGACACATTCAAACCCCCACCACTAATTCAGTTCGCAACCAAATTTCAAACAGGTTATATAGTTTGATAGAACACTTCATTAGCTACATTTTGAAAAAAATTTTTCGAAAATTGGTTCAGTAGAAAAAAAGTTACTACAAAATATGTGGGTTCACAAACAGGAGAGTAAGTACATAAGTGACTAACGCTTTTTTTTTATTTTGCATAACTTTTTTTGTATATAAATATTTTTTACTGCGATTTTGCCAATATGATATGTTAGCGTAACGGTTAGAGTACCGGGGGGTGGTGGAAAGATTTTAGGTTCAATTCCGTGTATCGTTTTTTTTTATAATTAAAAAAACCGAACTTTTTTTTTAATAACTAATTTTTTTAAAACTCTCCTTATGATTTTATAGCAAAAAAATGGTGAATTTATCAATTAAAAATATTAGTGAATTCTATGATATACATATTCTTTGAATGAACTCAAATTTTTCGTTATCACATTTGATGAAAAATGTAGTCCCATTTTGGCAATGCGTCTGACCAATGATGCTTTTGAACCCGCGACCAGCACTGCGATGTCATCAGCAGCAGCCTGGGTATAAATATTCCTATTTTTAAACTCCTTTAAAAGAGGATTCAGCATACAGTTCCATAGTAAAGGTGATAAAATCACACTTTGGGGTTTCATTTAACTACTTCCCTTTTAACAGTTGCCCTCAGTAGTTATACTTGAACTGTTCTGTGCCTCACCATATACTCAATCCATCGGATGTGTACTGGTGGCACATTGAGTTCTCGTAGCGACTTGAACATACTACTGAAGGGTATGTTGTCAAAAGCTCCAACGATATCTAAAAAGACACCGAGTGCCATCATCTTTTTTGTTAGTTTACGCTCTATACAGATCACGAATTCATGAACCGCAGTCTCAGTAGAGACCCTGGCTCGGAACTACTGTGATTGAATGATAAATATTGCATAAATGTGTGTTTGAGAGCTATTTTATTTGACAATCATTAATAAATATTATAAATTTATATATTAATACAATAGCAATGCCTGGAAAATCATGGATTATATGGAAAAATGCGCGCATGAAAAGTAATATTCTTAAGATTTTATTAAACCTGGAAAAGTAAAGGACAAGAAATTCATCCTGGAAAAGTAAAGAACAAGATATTCTAGTAAAGTAAAAAATAAGAATTTTTTAGACTTAAAATATTGCAGCTAAAAATAAAATTTGAATATTGATAAATATTTTATTTATTATTTGCATATGTTGTTGTTTATTGTTGAGTTAGAAAGAATTAAATGATCCTAATTATGATATGATAAAATTATTAATTTTTATGTCAATTACAAAATTATTAATTCCATCTACTAACTAACTAACTAATGAATTAATTTTATTCAAACAATTTTCACTACATAAATGTATGCAAATAATAGGGGGAAAATAAGTTCAATCCAGCGACTGACACCCTTTCTAACTCAACAATAAACAACAACATATGCAAATAATAAATAAAATATTTATCAATATTCAAATTTTATTTTTAGCTGCAATATTTTAAGTCTAAAAAATTCTTATTTTTTACTTTACTAGAATATCTTGTTCTTTACTTTTCCAGGTTGAATTTCTTGTCCTTTACTTTTCCAGGTTTAATAAAATCTTAAGAATATTACTTTTCATTCGCGCATTTTTCTATATAATAAAATTATCTGTAAATAATGGCTTCACTTAAAGTTTAAAATGCAAAGTTAAGTATCGTGGTCCAATTGTGCTCTAAATGGAAACATTCACTTTAAACGTGCATCTGTTTTATCAAAGAACCAATTGTTGATTTTATGAAATTCTTTTCACATAATCACTTGAATCACAGTTAAACGTACAAAGGTCAAGTATCATAACCCAATTATGCTCTAAAACATTCATTTCAAACACGCTCCTATTTTATAAAAGAATCTACAATTGATTTTATAGGCTGTGCTTTTCTGCTTGGACAGTGATAAAACTCAAATACACTTGTGATGTTAGGTTGTATAAATGTGTTAACTTTGGTCACAATCGGACTTCCTTTTTTAATACAGATTTTTCGATTATCAATATTTATCAGGGGCATTCTGATACAAAACCTTAAAAAAAAAAGAAAAACCCTCACAGTACATCCAGCACCTTCGTATGAAATTTAAAAAAAATCGGTCCATCCATTTTTGAGTCCATAGGGAACGAATTCAAACACACGCACACAAAATTCTTTTTATATAATAGTAGAGCTAGAAATAGGGATATATGCGCATGCTAGAAGGAAGACGCAACGTGGCTTCGTATGGAATATATATTTTTTACTATGCTCATAAAACTGTTACTTTCTTTGATTTTACTGCCCCCCCCCCCTTGGTTTATAATTGAAAGAATAAGAAATGTTGAATAACTCTTTGAATTAGTATTTTGTACATCTGATTTAAGTTTCTTTAAAATTGGATATACGTATTTGAAGTTTTGAGTCACTTAAATGTTGGGGCATGGATATATTTGGCACATAGAGGGTAATTGTCTTATCCATATAGGTATGATTTAAATTTCATCAAAATAGGATATATTTGACGTTTTAAGGAATTATACTCAATAGCTTCTTAATGTGTGCATTGTCTTACCAGATAATTTATATATATAGTGTGCAAGAAAGTGGTCACACATATTTTTATTAATAAACATAAATTCATTTACAATTGCAATATATAATTTAAAAGAAACATTTTTTTCTTTTTACATAGGCATAACCACTTATCAAGGCCAAGAGGCCACTCGAGCATAAGTGTTTAAGAGTGTAACAGTAGAAATTGGTCAATATAGTAACCGTTAGTAATGGAGATTCGGTAAATTTGTTAACTTATATGGAACGGCTCATCAAAAACTTGTTTACGTTAGACTTGAAGACAACTATATTAATACTAAGAGCTTCTGATTTTTGCCCATCAACCACTACTCTTATGAACTTATCAGAGAGAAATGATTTAATAATTGAGAAGACATTTCCAGCTATACCGTAGCTGGAGATCTTGTGAAGTAAACCTTTATGTCATACTGTATCAAAGGCCTTTGATATGTCAAGAGCAATTGCCCTAGAAAGGTTGCCTTCGCCGAGAGATTCACTAATCCTATGAGATATAACTGTAAGCACATCTGCTGTAGATCTAGCAGAACGGAAACCATATTGCGTGTCACTAAGAACGTTATTTTTGCTAAGATGGTTGATTACTTCTGTATTTAATACAGATTCCAGCAACTTACTCATGACGCACAGGAGACTTATTGGCCTGTACTGTGAGGGAAATGAGCGATCACCTGAATTCTTGAATACGGCGCATACTGATGAGATTTTCCAGGGTGACGGGAAGCAATTTTCCTTAAGACAACGTTTAAACAGTTTTGTAAGAATGTGCGCAAGTTCTGGTTGAAGTCTTTTCAGTACTATAATTAGAATACCGTCAGGGCCGGTTGTTTTACTGGAATCAAGGGTTTTGATTAGCTTGGCAACATCATGTACAGATATTTTTCCACGTGTTATATATATTTTCTTTGTGATGAATTTTTAAGAGTCTCATAATTTTTTTTTTCATATGTAAGAAAAAACTGGTCAATTCAATTTTTAAATACAAAATTTAATCAATCTATATATCTATAAAAGTGAAAGTGTCTGTCTGCCTGTGTCTCTGTCTGTGCACATTTCCCTACGCAATAACCCTATGAATTTTCAGTCTACAGATTCGAAATTTGATATACAGGGTATGGAGATTTGAGAAAATCTTTGTAATTCATTTTCGGCCGGAAAATTGGCTGTTAAGTGGTCAAAGTTCAACGATTTGACCATTGAGGACCCTACCAAACTCCTCCGCCAATTTTGGGTATAAACAGTTGAAATTTTAGATATAGGTTCCTTGGACATGAATCTAACTTAATAACTTGATTTGAGCCTAAATGTAAAGGGGTCATAATACGGGTCAAAGTTAAAAAATTATTGACCTCTGCGGTCTCTACCAAATTACTCAGACAATTTCTGGTCTTAACATTTGAAATTTTACATAAAGGGTATTCAGAGATAAGGCAAGCTTTTTAATCGGTTTGGGTCGAAAGTTTGAGCTACCAATATATAAATGCATGTATGTATGTTTGCATGTCTGCCTAAAACTTTTGACAGAGGCAACCAATTTTCACAAAATCAGTATCGTTTTGAAGCTCAACCCTTCAGCCGACAAATACCGAAAAATTGGCTAAAAACACTAATTTCTTCACCCTCAACTGGGCACTTTTCAACAGGGAAGGGGTTGCTTTTTTCACCGATATATTCGAAAGTCATCCTCTCTTTTCAATTGTGTAGCCTTAATTTAAACCTACGTCACTTCTGGTTTGCCGGTGGTCGTAACAGCAAAGACATCACGTTTTTTCCCTGTTCTTTTCCTCCTTTGCGGGACGGGTTCGAGCCTGCCTTCCTACTACCACTTTTTTTTCGCTCAACACACACCTCCAAACATCCGGAGTGGGCTGAAATGCTAGTACAAAATATTTTCTAATAATTAACATCAAGGGAAAAATATGACCATTTTTTCTTACAGGTGAAAATTTTCTTTTGAATAAAATTCTTAACATTTTTTTATCACAAAGAAAATATAAATATGATACGTGGGAAATAGAAGTTTCCTTAATATATTGCTATTGTAAAAAATCTGCATAAACTTATGTTTATCAATAAGAATATGGGTGACCACTTTTTGTACACAGTGTATATATATATGATTTTATACAGATTCTCTAACATTTAAAACCCACAAACATTGCATATACATATAGACATTGAGTTTTATATATATATTTTTTCTCACAGAAACATTATTCCCCATCTCCATCTAGTTTGCCAAGACCTAAGGAGATTCGAAAGAGGGACCTCAGTGACTGAAGCCAAGTCCCCTTAACCATTGCCCTCTGGAAGCTTGCTAGCAATGGACGAGGTAATGGCATTATTTACTTTTATAAGTATAAATTAACTCTTATCGCTTACGTATAAATTCAAAAATATGTGGTGCGTTTATGGGGAAATGTTTCGTCATTATTTCATGACATTTTAAAGATGGCTGGTTCGAAGAAGTAAATGACGGATTTGCGAAATAAAGAGAAACAAAAATATTCTGTTTATATCATAGACGCACCACGTATTTCTTTAATGTTGACATATTCAAATCATTCATCTTGAGAAAGTCTTGGCAAGTGTGCTACACTGCATTGTTTTTATACTAATATATATGATCTGGAATAATTTTGTTTGGAGGATACTATTATAGGAAAATTCATAGATCGTTTCAATTCATCGTCTTATTTATTAACCTCGCCTGGCTTGACCGGAGTTTTGGTTTGGTTGGGGTTTTTCACGGCATATCAACACTTCCAGGTTATTTAATGTCGAATCCAGTTATTTTGGAAATAGTATTCATGTTGCATTCAGTTATTTTGTAGAAGGTTTTATTCTTCAAGCTCTTTGTATCCTCAATCGCTAGTTTGTAGTGTTTAGTTGGTTGTTTATAGTGGATTTTATCGTTTTTGTTCCCTTACCTGCAGAACATCAACGAGTTTTGCAATGAGAGAGGGAAAAGGGTTACAGTATTAATGTTTGGTACATTTTAAGTTAGGAAACCAGTCAGGAAGTGGGAGAGATAGAAGGAGAAAACGGAAATGGGAAGAAGGAAAGGGGGGGAAGTTGGATTGTTGTTTTTGTTTTTGGTTTTGCAAAATATAATTAAGTTTTGTAAAATGAAGTATAAAAACAAAGGTATCAATGTTAGGTGCCTTTCGTCGGAGGAAGTCAATATCTTCAGCCAGCTAAATCTGGTAGCACCGGGGAGTTTTGTTTTAAAAGTATTTGTGTGTGTGTGTATGTGTGTAGGTATGTGTCTTATTTCTGTTTTGTTCCCATTGGTCGATTCGAAATATATAACATGAAAAACTAACGCCTGGGATTAGGAATAGATTAAATCTAAGAAAACAGATTTTGTACATACGGCTCGATATCCATTTAGAAATACGTGTTGGAATAAGTGTCTTTTGATTAATAAATATGTATGTATATATTTCAACAATTATATGAATGCAACTTTGTGTGTGTGAGTTCGTTCCTTATAGACTCCGAAACGGCTGAACTAATTTTCTTTAAATTTTCCATAACTTTAGTGTATAAGTCTGGGAGTAATCTTAGTTAAGTTTTGTCTCAGAATACCCCCGATAATAATCGATAATCGAAACCGTTATTTCAATTTATCTATCATAGGCAAACTCATTTTTCCCATGTCATCGCTTAGCAACAATGATAGAACAACGGGCCGTGACAATTCTATCGTGGATACGTTGATAGCGTTTTTTTTTGTTTTTGTTTTTTGCATGACGTTGTCTGTAAGTTCAAACTCCACACGTAATTGTTTTTTTCATTAACTGCAACGAATTTTATAAGATTGAAAATTTACGTGTTTTGTTTCGTTTTTTCTTTTGTGCATGACGCGGTCTGTAGATTCAAACTCCGCACACAAATTTCTTAATGTTCTTTTTTTTCGTTAACTGGAAAGAAATTTATAAAAAGATAAATATATTTATAAAAGAAATAGTAGGTTCTCTTGAGTGCAATGTAGAATAACATATATTTTGGACTAAGTTACTGCGCCGAGACATGTGAAGCTCCCTTCCGGGCAATTTCATTGATTTCGATGACAATAAAAATATAGTAGTGTGAAATATTCGTTGATCAGCATTCAATCCTAGACAACGTTGGGTCTCCCCGCTAGTATATATATATATATATATATATATATATATATATATATATATATATATATATATATATATATATAGTGATGATCATATTTATTGGCACGGTAAAATAAAAGTTAAATTTTGTCTAATAAATTCTAAAAAAGGAATTAAATTAAAGAAAATAACAAAGTATATTATGTATTTTTAACTGGCCTTTCCGATGCAGCAATCGGATTTTAGAAAAAATAAATAACAAAGGAACAACAAACATAATTGCAAAAAACCCTTGTTCAAAATTATTGGCACGATTTATTTAATAATCAATTGTATAGCCTTTGGCCTTGATTACCTTCCTCAGTCGCTTTTCATAGTTTACAACCAAGTTGTTGCACTCTTCAGTAGTAATTTTAGCCCACTCTTCCTGACAATAATCCTCCAATTGAATAAGATTCTTAGGCTTCCTTTGCATTACCCTCAATTTTAATGTTCTCCATAAATTTTCAATTGGATTAAGGTCTGAGCTTTGTGATGGCCACTCCAAAACATTAATATGATTGTCCTCAAGCCATTTCTTAGTTAGTTTAGCCGAATGCTTTGGGTCATTATCTTGCATGAACCACCAACGACGACCAAGTGAGAGCTCTTTAGCAGAGTCTTTCAGGTTTTCATCCAATATTTTAACATAATCTCCCTTTTTCATGCTACCTGTGACCTTAACAAGTCGCCCTGGTCCAGAGGCAGCAAAGGATCCCCAAAACATCAAACTGCCTCCACCGTGCTTCACTGTGGGCATGGTGTTCTTAGGCAGGAAAGCTTCGCCAGATTTTCTGTAAATATAAGACACTTTATTATGGCCAAATAACTCTATTTTCGTTTCGTCAGTCCATAGAACACGTTTCCAGAATGCAACATCTTTATCAATATGATGTTTTGCAAAGGTTAGCCTTGCTTTCAGGTGCATAGGCTTCAATAAGGGAGTCTTTCTCGGACGACATGCTTTTAAACCAGCTCTCTTCAAAACTCTATCAACTGTATGTCGAGATACATTTACTCCAGAGGTGCTCTGTTCATCAACAATCTCCCCAACAGAGATCCTTGGGTTTTGTTTTACTTGTCGAACAATTTTCCGTTCATCTCTTGGGGAAAGAATCCTTTTTCTCCCTCTACCCTCTAAACTCATAACGTGGCCTTGCGATTTGAACTTGTTTATTATGGCTCTAACAGTGGATTTGGGAAGGTTTAGCTTCTTTGAAATCTTATCATAGCCCTCCCCATTGGTATGGCATGCTACAACAAGCTTCCTGACGTCTTCGCTGTGTTCCTTAGTTTTAACCATGGCGATTGAAAATTATAATTTAGTCACTTATAATAGTTTAAATAAATCGCTATCTAAAAATTATCTGAAAAAAATTATTCACTGAATTAGCGTTAAACAAGCATAATATGGCTATAAAAAAGTTCAGAAAGCACGTAAACCGGAAATTGATTGATATTATACTGATACTAAAAGAAAAACAAAGCCGTGCCAATAATTTTGAACAAGGGTTTTTTGCAATTATGTTTGTTGTTCCTTTGTTATTTATTTTTTCTAAAATCCGATTGCTGCATCGGAAAGGCCAGTTAAAAATACATAATATACTTTGTTATTTTCTTTAATTTAATCCCTTTTTTAGAATTTATTAGACAAAATTTAACTTTTATTTTACCGTGCCAATAAATATGATCATCACTGTATATATATATATATATATATATATATATATATATATATATATATATATATATATATATATATATATATAAGAAAGAGAGAGTTCCCCAAATTGTATATAATAGGGGACATTAATAGTACCGTTGTTGTGACCGACATACATATCTACATATTATGATATTCTGTGTGGAATGTTTACGGCTCGTAATTTTATTTCGTGAAACTTTTTAGATCGTACTATAGGCCATTTTTTATATGCTCTTAATATCCGACTAATATCCTTGCGGCGAAAGCTATAATTCGACTATCATTCACGCTAGATAAAAATCTAATAAACTTATTTATTTTCTTTTAATTGCCACCGGCGTAAAAATCTGTGTTGACTCAAGCGTACACACGCATGAATTTTCAGGTTTACTAGACAATGTTAAAAGATTTCTTAAACTCTTCATTTGCAACCAAAAGACGGTAACAAAGATTAGTGTTAAATATATTTTGTATAGTATGGAAGAACGGCGAACGTTGGTAGTTTAAACACAAAGAAGGGGCCTGCTAAGCTGATAGTTTATTATTGTAGCTAAGAATTAGTTTGAAAGTTAGAAGACAGAGGTAGAATTTAGGAGTTTCATTTTGGTGATCTGCATTAAAAAAGTGAAACCCAACCCAAAAAGCATTTCTTTCAGGTAGTACTTCACACTTAGGAAAAAGGGGGCAAAATGAAGATTAATTGCCTATTTCCTGAGGCGCACTTGTGGTGGGAGGCCAATGGGGCCGTCGTTTGTGCTTGCTTTCCACTTGCAGCCAGGTTGGACAGTTTAACATAGAGGAAAATGCATCTCCACCCAGAGAACACAATAGGATTACACAGATAGCTCAGAACTAATGCTTATATATATATATATATATATATATATATATATATATATATATATATATATATATATATATATAATAAATTATAAAATATATATGGCGATTAAGCTACACTGAATATTCCGCGTTTCATCCACTCTAGGACTCTTCTGTTGTCTAGGATATATATATATATATATATATATATATATATATATATATATATATATATATATATATTCACATTTGAAATGTTCAAAAGTAGGGACTAATGAATACAACGAGGTTGTTAGATAGTGCTCGATTGACTGAAACAGATGACTGTTTGCAGCGACCAAATGTAACTGTTTACCCTCAAATAAATAAATAAATAATATATATTCAAGCAAACATTATTAAATGCAATGGACATACTTTGCTTTATGGTTCTTTTTTGTATTATTGTTTCGATTTTCCGCATAATCTTTTTTATATCAAAATGGAAAATATTAATGAAGGTTCCATAATTGTTACTGTGCTTGCTTTTCATCACCCTACTATAAATAATATTGCATTCGAGAAAAGCAGCAATGCATTAAAACCTCTTGCATAGCGCTTAATGGACGGACTTTGCCAATATTGCCAACTTGCTGATTCTAATACTCGAATTTTTAATCAACCTATATTTTTAATCGACTTCTCATCGAATTTATATATTTTACTTTACCATCACATAACGCGGTTTAATGTATATTTTACTTTTCACTTTTTAATTTCCATTTTCGCCCCCTTCTCACTTTTACTTTCTCAACACTTGAAGATGATTCGTGGGCGAATTGAAAGCGCTCGTGACAGTACCAATTATGGAACCTTCATTAATATTTTCGATTTTGATATAAAAAAAATATACGGAAAATAGAAAAATAAAAAAAGAATCATAAAGCAAAGTATTTCCGTTGCATTTTATAATGTTTGTTTGAATAAAAAAATGCTGTCTAATAACGCCAATATATATATATATATATATATACATATATATATATATACATATATATATATATATATATATATATATATATATGCTATATATAGGTTTTCTTAAAAGTGAGTCTTATTAAAATGCAGTCTTAGAGAGAGATGTTGTTGTAAGAGAGATGTTCGTTGCGTTCCGTGTTCGTGTTATGAAGTTTTTCATATATATAAAATGTTCATACTTAGAAGTGTAATAGAAGCTCTTTGAGTGATGAAACAGTGTTCAGACAGTCTTAGTGTTCACATTGTAGATATGAGATGTCGAGACGTGTATGTAAAGACATTTTAAAACACATGATATAAAAGACATATAATAACAATTTTCACTTTACCTTTTGGTAGAATTACAACACAAAGACGACGTTTATAAAAACACATGATGGGTTTATTTCTTCTCCCGATCGGTCGTGGTTTTCTGAGTCAATAATTCAAATTTAACATTCTAAGTTTCAAAAGTGACCGTCTCACTTCTAGACGTTCGAATGTCCATGTCTGGACTGTCGTCTCTCGTCCTCAGACTCCCTCTGACTCTCTCTCCCAGTCTCTCTCCCAGTTTCTCTAAAGTTTCTAACTATATCGAGAACTTCCCGTTTTCCATGACGTCATACACATGTTAAAACATGTGTCTTCTTTCACGTGTTCTGGAAAATGCGTGTCCAAAACTTTTTCCTTTGTTTACAAAAGGAATTTTAACTTATATTCCCAGTAACCTATATTTCCAATATGTTAAAAACATGTTTATTAAATTATCTTATAGTTGCATTCTTCAATTGAATTTTCATAACAGAATTGACAATGCACATTATTTCTTGAAACTATTTTATCTCTAAGCTAAACAATGGTTTGTTTTCACATCAGTCTGACCCCCAAGATCGCCATGGGCATGGAATATGTGCCTATATTAGGGATAACTTTCCATGTGGTAGGGACATCTCCAGAGAAGATCCTAACTTACCCTATATGTGCTTCCGGGTTGCTTTAGCTCACACTACGGCATTTATATTTACTCTCTATCGCCCCCATAACAGCGGAGTTACTATCTTTCTAAGCATATCTGAGAAAATTGACCAAGTCCTATCTGCTTATCCTTCAGCTAACATTCACGTATCTGGTGACTTCAATGTTCACAACGTCGAATGGTTGACCCACTCTAACAAGACCGATGATGAGGGGAGGTTCTGTCATGATTTCTCCATTGCCTATGACCTCACTCAGATTGTTCAGGAACCCACCCGTGTGCCCGACAATGACGGCCAGTATGCGAGCCTACTAGACCTTTTTCTCACAACTTGCCCTGAACTATGTTCAGTTTCTGTTCTGTCGCCTCTTGGATCTTCCGACCACTCTGTTGTATCAATTAAGATAAAAATGAAATGTAATAAGTCCCCAGACGTACCTCTCCATCGTTCAGTATATCGATACACTAAGGCTGACTGGGATAGCTTCCGTACATTTATATCTGATCTACCTCTGCATTCCATGTTTAAAAAGGATGTGTCCTCTATAGTATTAGACCTGACGGAATGGTTAATTGTAGGTATTGACCGTTTCATACCCTCTAAAAAGTTTCAGCAAAAACCTAACAGCCAGCCATGGTTCTCTCCAGAATGTGCTGCTGCCATTGCGCACAGAAATCACTTTTTCCACTGTTTCCAACGTAATAGATGTATAAAAACTAAAGCCGCTTTCAGGACCTGAGGTAATCTCGTCAGCATCAGACAAAGCCAAACTCTTTGTCAAGAACTTTGCAGCTAATTCTACCCTTTGCGATCAAGGCCGCCAACCCCCAATATTTCCTCCTGTATCAGAAAACACGCTATGTGATATACGTATATCTGTACGTGATGTTGCCAAGCTAATCAAAAACCTTGATTCCAGTAAAGCAACTGGCCCTGACGGTATTCCAATTATAGTACTAAAAAAACTTCAAACTGAACTAGCGCCCATACTTACAAAACTGTTTAAACGTTGTCTTAAGGAGAATAATTTCCCATCTCCCTGGAAAATTTCATCAGTATGCCCTGTATTTAAGAATTCAGGTGATCGCTCGTCCCCCTCTCAGTACAGGCCAATAAGTCTCCTGTGCATCATGAGTAAGTTGCTGGAATCTGTGTTAAATACAGAAGTAATCAACCATCTCAACAATAATAACCTTCTTAGTGACACTCAATATGGTTTCCGTTCTGCTAGATCTACAGCAGATGTCCTTACAGTTATATCTCATAGGATTAGCAAATATCTCGACGGAGGCAACCTTTCTAGGGCAATTGTTCTTGACATATCTAAGGCCTTTGATAGGGTATGGCATAAAGGTTTACTTCAAAAGATCTCTAGCTATGGTATTGCTGGAAATGTCTTCTCAATTATTAAATCATTTCTTTCTGATAGGTTCATAAGAGTAGTAGTTGAGGGGCAAAAATCAGAAGCTCACAGTATTAATGCCGGTGTCCCTCAGGGGTCCATCCTGGGCCCAACTCTTTTCCTGATCTACATTAATGATCTTCCAAATCACATCCTTACATCATTTGTAGACATCTATGCTGACGACACTACCATTTATGGTAGCACATCTAAGACAGTAAACGACCAAGTTCTCTCCAATTCTCTCTCCTCTGATCTTAAGCACGTAGTACAATGGGGTAAGGAGTGGCTGGTTACTTTTAATGCATCTAAAACCAAGCTTCTCTCTTTACATCATCAACATTCTGATCCACATCTGGCATCAATTGAAATGAATGGCTCTCGTCTTCAGGAGGCCTCAAGTTTTGACAAGCTTCTTGGCTTAACCATTACTCCTGATCTTAAATGGAACACGTACATCAAATCTGTTTCCAAGGCCACTGGAAAAATGGTGGGATCTTTCTATCGATCCGGTAGATATCTCACTGCTGATGCTATTCTCTATCTATATAAGAGCCAAGTACGTCCAAGGATGGAATACTGTTGCCACATCTGGGCAGGAGCTGCTAGAAAGGACTTGGCCTGCCTTGATAGAGTTCAAAATAGACTTCGTAGCCTCGTAGGAGATGTCCTTTTCTCCTCCTTGCAACCTCTATCTCACAGAAGAGATGTTGCGTGTTTGTCTCTGATGTATCGTTATTTTCATGGAAAGTGTTCGACTGAGCTTCAATCTATGGTCCCCCCTCGCCAAACTTTCACAAGAAACACTAGTCTAGCTGTAAACACTATCAATAATTCCCCAACTCTTTATCTGTGCCTAAACCTAAACGTAGATTCCATGAACAAAGCTTCTTTCTTAGAACTGCACGCCTGTGGAATTGTCTTCCGTTTTCCTGCTTTCCGGCTGACTACAATATGGTTGTCTTCAAGTCTAACGTAAATAAGTTCTTGATGAGCCGTTCCATATAAGTTATCAAATTTACCAAATTTTCATTACTAATGATTACTATATTGTCCAATTTCTACTGTACACTCTTTAACCCTTATCCTTGAGTGGCCTCTTGGCCTTGATAATGTGGTGATGCCTATGTAAAAAAAAAACAAAAAAACATCCCATTCGCTAATTCTCTCTCGTAATCTATTTCTAAACCTAAATTACGAGGTTCGAATTTCGTCTATTCTATTTCATTTTCATTTTAACTAAATCTCTCTATTTTTATACTTACATGAAAAGGGGACAGCCCTTATCATGTAACATATATATATATATATATATATATATATATATATATATATATATATATATATATATATATATTTATATATATACACTAGTCCTCGCGCGAAAGAGCAGGCCACAAAATGTTTTAAATAATAATAATAATAATAATAGAATAACAAGAACAAAGACTTTTGCTGGCGAGGACTATTATTGGCCGTAACCAGTTATACAGGCCTTTTGAAATTTTCATCTCTATTTTTCTCGTTATGTACTGAATATATTTTAAGGAAACCTATATGAAATATGTTCCTTATTAAATTTTAAAGATTTTCTATTCTGAAAGAAGTTTAAAAAATTTAATCTAAAAAAGTCATTTTAAAGTTTTTTTAAAAATAAATCAGATTTTCTTATTAATCAGACCTGTATTACAAAGAGGTGGTTGCACAAAATGAGTTGTGGTGTGAGGAGAAATACATACAAACTGAAACAGAGAGAATATTCAGACCTGTAATTAAAAGATAAAAAGTTCGTTGAGTATATAGGTTGAGAAGTGTCTTCACGCACACACACACACACGCGCGCGTGCATTCTCACTTTTATAGATATATATCAAACCTAACAAACATATGCATATTTTTTTAAGATCAAAATTCTAAATTAGATCGCAAAAGAAACTTATTACAATTACATAAGAAAATTGAAATGAAAAGAGGAAAAAAAGATGTAGGAAAAGAAAAACTTCACAATTAATTCGAAAAAATCTGTATTATTAAAATTATTCTTAATAAAAACATTTAATTAAAAAATCAAGACTACTAGACCCTCAATTTTTAATTAAGAGTTAATATTTAAATAAATAAAAGATAAAATTAAATACGCATCACAACGTAATATTAGGAAAATCAACAAATATTGTACTTGTTTGAAATTTATATTTCAGAGATATACTCCATCTTCAGTGTGTTGTTTTGTTTCTTTTTTTCTTTTCTTCTTCTTCCTTGCCATGTTATAAAATTGGAGAAAAAAAGTCCGTTTGTAAAGAGTCGCATGTTTGCTTCATGGTTCCAAAATCCGCCTCTGACATTAGCAGAAGAATTGGAATAACAATTCTGCATTTAAAGAAATTATATTGATTAGGAAAAAAACAGTAACATTTCTAGTTATAAACTTTACGATGCATTGATAGTTTCTGTTGCTATGTAGACAAGTGAAACTTGGTACAGTAGAACTCCGATATACGGCATTAAAAATTAGTAACTAAATACATATATATAATACCACATGTATATAATCAAATAACATTATAAATAACACCGTAAGTCGCGGCAAATACCGTAACCAGGGGCCGGAAAACATCGTATTTCACATCATCACCTGAAAAAAAACGTATCCTAGGGCAACCGTATCACGGAGTTCTACAGTATATACTTATCATCTAAAATATAAATCTAATCTCGACCCTTTGTACGACAAATATCAAAAAATATCGAAAAATTAACTAAAAACATTATTTCCTTAACCCTCAACTGAGCACTTTTCTACAAGGAGGGGTCGCCTTTTCGCCGATATTTTCGAAAGTTATTCCCTCTTTTCGATTCATTTGCCTTAATTTAAACCTTCGCCACGTCTGGTTTGGCAATGGACGCAACGACAAATACGTCACGGTTTTTTTTCACACGTCCTTTTCCTCTTTCGCGGTACGGGTTCGAGTCTTCCTACCTATTACCACTTTTTTCTTTTTCTTTTTGTTAAACACACACCTAGTAGTATTTTTTCCCAACACACACCTCCAAATGCCGGGCACCTAGGCTAGTATCATATGAACCCGAAAGTTCTATTACTGGCATTGGTTTCCCCGATATTTTTGTAGTTAGAATTCTATCTTGAAAGACACGGGGTACTTACGGGAAGGATCATGAAAAGGTTGCCAACATATTAAGAGAAATTGATTTTTGTGGGACGAATTGAATTTGAACTTGAAACACCCAGATTGTCAGAGCGTGTCGTTAACCACTAGATCATCACTAGCTTCCATGGAATATACTAACAGAGTATGAAAGAAATCTAAACGTAGATTCCATGAACAAAGTTTCTTTCTCAGAACTGCTCGCCTATGAAACTCTCTTCCGTTTCCATGCTTTCCAACTGACTACGATATGGTCGTCTTTAAGTCCAACATAAACGAGTTCTTGATGAGCCGTTCCCCTTAAGTAACCCAATTGATCAAATTTCCATTACTAACAATTACTGAAATATTGTCCCATTGACTTGTGTACATTCAATAACCGTTATCCTCAAGTGGTCTCCAGGCCTTTATAAGTGGTAACTCCTTTGTAAAGAAAAGTGTCTTTGAAATGAAATGATCTATAATTGAAATAGTTTTACAATATAGATGAAGAAATGCAGATACGTGAAAGAAGCTCAGGTTTATTTGACAAAGAGATTCACAATGTTTGGACATATTTCCCGCCTACTAAACTCCATCTATGTTTTAAAAAGCATATAATGGAGATTTAATTAAATAAAAATCAAGAAGACGACCACCAAAGATACTGGCCGACCAGATCAGAATTAAGATTGGCATTTTTGCCAGCTGAATGACTAGCCCAAGACCATAAGTGTAGGGATTTTGTTAAGCATGTTGCAAAGCTCTCTGGGATATATCCACCAGGAGGTTGATTTTGATTACATTACTATTACTGATCACTGGCAATAAATGGTGTTCCCTACAATCCTACAATATAAGTTACAAGTCTACCCAGATTTCCAGCGCTACTTCCTTATTCGATAATCACTGTAAATTATTTTGCATTATCGTTACAGCCGTTTCCCATCAATTTCTCGTTAACAGCAATCTTTGGTCTTCTCTGGAATTTGAGTGGCAGTAACTCTTCCCAAAGTTTAAGCAATCGCCAGACGCTTGCAGTGGAAGTTTGGTGCGCACTCTCGCGCTTCAGCATTTCCATTCTCTTTGACCCTTGACGTCCATATGGTATGATAATCGAGTTTGGTGTCACCAGCTGTGTGTTTGTGTATATTTGGAAGAACCAGTTAATAATATTTTTATCAATTTCATTTTCCTTGAGCTCCCGATATATAGTTACTTCTATAAATGCGAACGCATTTATAATTTATAATCTGTTCTATTGTTAGTCTGCCACAGCCCAATAAATCGACTGTCGCAATCCAGGACTAACTAGCCAATCACGGCTCGACGACATGAAATTCCATATCGAAACTTAATGCGATAGAGATTTACATGACTGATATCAGATGATGTTCTAGAAGTGTTGCCCCTCGTCAATTATGCTATAAATAACGTGCTACCGTGACAAGAGAGCTCAATGGTCTACATGTAAGAAATACAATTTGATCTGCCTATAAGCGTCTCGGGAACTTTTGCGGAAGAAGGGCAAAATATTGTGCATTCTTTCAGTAGAATTTACGAAATGCCTTGAATAAGTTTCCAGACTTTTTTTTCGAGTGGGCGTTATTATTGATAGTGCACACATGAAACTCTAGTCTCCTTCGAAGTAATCTCCTCCGGCTGCAATGCACTTCTTGTACTCTTCCAACAACTTCTAGAAGGCTCTATAGAAGTCCTCGTGTGAGCATGTCAATGACTCTCGTCACAGCGTCTTTCATCTCCTTAATTGTCTCATAATGACATCCTCTAAAGTTTTCCTTGAACTTAACCACAAGTCACAGTGCGCAATACCTGCACCATATGGATGGTGAGGAATTGTCTTGATGCCCATCTTAGTCATTACAACGTCTTTCTTTCTGATCTTCTCTGGGCACCTTTGGGACAAACTTTGTGCAAATCTTCCACTGTTTAAGTTCTTTGTGAATAAGTGTGTGTACAATTTCCACACTGACATGCGATAATATTTTAATATGTCCAGATTTCGTGTATATTAACTTAGATCGAGATTTCAAAAGTAAAAAAAAAAATATTTGGGTGCCGTCAAATAGAATCGAAACCAAAAGCAGAACTGCAGCATTCAAAGCTGGTGACGTTACTACTCTACTCTTTTAGTTTTGGAGAGATAGAGTGTGAAAATATGGAGACAGACAGACCTAATGAGTTTTGTAAATAAGATTATACTAACGCATGGGGGCGACATTGTCCGAGCATAAAATACGCTTAAATATGATATTTTAATTTGTCCAGATTTCATATATAACTACTTCATTTACTCACATAAAATTAATATACGAAAGTATAGATTTATGCATAAACTTTAAGTATTTACTTCAAAAGTGCTCAATACGTAGGTAGAGCTAGTTAGTAATTTATAAAATATATATGGCAATTAAGCTACACTGAATATTCAGCGTTTCATCCACTCTAGGGTTCGTCAGGCTAATGTGCGAATTCTGAGGTTGTTTCTCGTTTTTATATGGTCCTCTTCTGTTGAAGATTTTAGTTAGCTAATCAGCTTTCTAGTATCCACCGCGCCCCTTCCTATCAGCCAATGGGCATGCATTTTATCGAACAAAGGATCTGTTTTAGAACTAGGTTAGTGGTTTAAAGCAGACCTTTTTCTTTATTTTATATATAAATATACATATGTGTACACACATATATGCACATATATATACATATATATATACATACATATATGTGTGATCGTTTATGTATATTCATGTTTATTTAATTAATTTATTTGTTTATTTTCTATTGTTTTTGTTAGTTTTAAAGCTATTTTGTATCGCTATCCTAGAGTAAGTTTTATTTTGTGAACACAGTTATTTGCTATTTCTCTTCTACACTTTAATAGATTTTGGGGTTCTTTAAAGTACAGGATAGCAAATTTTTCATGAAGGCATAATTTACATGGGTCGTCTAAATGCCTACACGTGGTAGCTTGTCTTATTATTTTCCATTCGACTACCGGCGAATGTCCGCTTTCTTTGAGTTCCCAGTATTTATTCGCTAGTGTTGATTTTATACGGTGTTTTTTATTGTGTAATGTACTTTTGTGGTCATAGTATCGGGTTTTGAAATCTAAGGAAGTCATACCTATGTAATATTTCATGTTATTCTGGTTTTCTTTCGCAAATATTGTTGCCTGATAAACTACGCTTTTTGTTAGACATTTATTTTGAACTGGGCAAAGTGTGCGGTGTCTACAGTTGCATTTATCTTGTTCGTTATTAGTATTTTTATTTATGGTATGGCTGTTCTTGTCCGGGGTTGGTTTATTATTATTATTATTATTATTATTATTATTATTATTATTGTTATTGTTATTATTATTATTATTATTATTATTATTATTATTATTATTATTATTAATATTTCTGCTAGTGTTGGTTTTATTTTTGTCATGGTGTCTACTTTTTTATTGTTTATTTTATTGTTGTTTACATTGTTTTTATTTAGTATTTTGTTATTATGTGCTTTACTTATCATCTCTAAATTTTCGCAACAACTGTAGGATAACTTTAAGGTATTGTTATTGAAGATTTTGTGTAAGGGGTTGGTTGCGGAAAAGTGTTTTTCAATAAGATCTAGAAATTTCTTGCCAAGTTTTGTTTTTAACATTTGATTGTATGGAGCCGTATACCAAATTATAGTTCTTTTTCTTCTATTTTTAATTTTATTATAGTTGTTGGTGTGTTGTTGCTTATATTTGATATCGATATTTTTGTATCCTCTATTTTTTAGGGCTGTTTCGTAGATATTGGTTGACCTGTTAAATGCATTTTCATCGCTTGAGTTATTACTGAGTCTACTTACGATCGAGTTAGGAATGTGTTTTATAATTGATGGTGGGTGATTGGACTTAGGGTTTACGTAAATTGGAGTAGCGTTATCTTTTAAGTATGGTTCATATGTGTTTTTATCTAAGTTTAACGTGACGTCCAGGAAGTTTGTTATTTTTTATGTTAGCTGATACGTCTGCTTTTAGGCCAAATTTTTCCATTTCCTTGTGTATGATTTTCTTAAAGTTTTCTCCCTTGACTTTGTTGGAATTTTTTATTATTATAGCTAGTCCGTCATCTCTATATAGGCCGATATCCGTAGTATCGAATATGCTCGTGAGGGTATATAGGATGAATAATCCCACAAGACCTGATGCCTCTGCAGAATCTTTGGCACCCATCGCTAAATCAAACGAATTTTTCATTTTAGTGTTTATCCATTGGTTATTGTTATTTATCAGAACTGATTTTCTACATTTTTTAATGATGTTGATTTCTTTCGAGGATATATCAGTGTATGCCTCGAATAATTAGTATGGAACAAGAGCATGCAACTGCCGTGAAATAAATAAAGTCTTCCTTTCGAAATTCAGTTCAAATTCACGTGTTTGATAGAAACATTCCCGAGTGCGACGAGATATATCTGAAGAAGGTCGGATGTTACATCGACCGAAACGTTGTAAAAATGACATTCAAGATTAGAACGGAAGTTCAATGAATCCAAATAAGAAAGAAAATTATCTACTATAAATAAAAAGTCAATGGTTGCAGTTTTTCCCTTAATTATCACAATTGATAGATTAACATAAATTATATATGAAAAAATAAATTACTATGAATAAATGACTTTGATTTAAAATATTATTTTATAAGTTTAATTCGAAAATTTAGAAAACCAAATGTAATAGATATATTATTAAATGACTAGGGGAGGCTTGATCGGTCGTAAAATACACTTAAATGCATTCTAATTCATGCAAATTTCGTATTTATTATTTCAGAGCCAATTCGCTACTAAATATTTTATAGAGTACTGATTTCAAAATATTTAAAAAGTAATTTGGGTTCCATCAACTAGAATCAAAACCAATACATTAAACGCTCCAGTCGCATTCTCTACCGTTTGAGCTATCGGCTCATAGATGAGAAAGATTAAAAATTAAACCATTTTAAACGATTAATGAATTTGTGCAAAACTAATAGAAATATTTCTGTGCGCGTTATTCATCGATCCAAAGATTTTACTTATATATTTTGTGTATGATTACTATTTCCTGATCATTTCAGTGTCATGTGATGAGTGGTTTAAGGGCTTATGGGTTAAATATTCTCACACAATCACACACACATACACAAAAATACTGTTTTATGTACATATAGAGATTTACAAAAAAAATTTTCTGAAACTTTTGCTGTTTAAATATTTTTTCAAAGAAAACATTTGTATGCCTTTTCTTCATTTTGTTGGTGATATAAACCCCGAGACATCGAACCCTCGTGCAGCGAGAGAAAATGTGTACGTTTGATTTTATTGACGGTTGTTGTAAAGTTTGAATCTGTGTGTTGTATGGTTGGCACGAATTAAAAAAAAACTCTGTCACAGTTTTGAAAGCATTATTTCGTAAGCTTCATTTAAAAAAAAAACTTAGAAAACCAAGCTGGCAAAGTGTATCTGTTTCTATTTGTCTATGGTGAATACCACAGCAGCAGTTACTGCTGTTGCTGTTATTATCATTATTATTATTATTATTATTATTATTATTATTATTATTATTATTATTATTATTATTATTATTATTAAATGATACTAACGTGGTTGATATGCCGTGACACAAACTTTTAATAAGAATCTTGCTTTTCGTCGAATTCGAAATTCTGCTTTGACTGTTTCGTCAAACTAGATTATTTTGCGTCCTTGCTTTCCGAATTTGTTTAGAAGCAATGAACTATCCCTTTTTTCTCGCCCAAAGAGAATAATTAGTCACGACATTCCAACACAAACACAATCATTTGGTCTTATTGTGCATAATCTAAGCAATACGACACTTGTAGAGATCGGCCATTTTCTTGATTGAAATAAAGAAAAATGAAGGCGGATAACGAATAAAAACAGGGCGAACAAAAAATTGGATTTAGAAATTAGATGGACGAACTTTACTTCCGGCTTCAAATCAAATTCACACAACCGTCCACAATCTTATTAAAACCGAGGACACTGGTAAAAATATTTACACACACATGTATGTATATATACCGGTCTGGTCAGAAGTCCTATTACACTTTTGTATCTTTTGTTTCAGTTGTATTGATTTACTTTTCATATGGTAAAGAAACAAAAATTAAATACGTGTAATATAATGTTCAAACAGTATGTTTACTCAATATGACAATCATCAGCATTAATGACACCGCTCAGCCGTGGTCTGAACCCACTGACAAACTTTACGAATGTACACCTTGCTCACTGAGGGCCACGTGCGGTTCACGGCAGCCTTCAGGACTTCTATGCTACTGTGACGACACTTACACGCCTTGCTCGCAACATGCGTCCAGGTGCTGTAGTCCAACAGATTCAAATCTGGGATTGCGGGGGCTAAAAATCCTTCGACCAAAGATTTTTGTTTTCCTTCAACAATCCTGAACGATTTTGCCGGTGTGTGATGATGCTCAATTTTGTTGGAAGACATAATCGGGCTTTTTGACAACTTTCTTGATCCAAAAAGCAGTTTTGTCTCGAGGATATGCTTATAGTCACGGGCGGTACGCCGGTGTCAAGTGGGGAACCACACTGGAAGCATCTTCTCCCCATTTGTAGAAATAACTGAAAACATAACTGATGCCGGATGTTTTATTGTGGAGACATTACGCATTTCAGAGACATCTTGACCGAAAGACACTAGTCTGTCATTCTGTTTATTCATGACAGAATCGACGATGAAGGTCTTTTCGTCTAAATAAATGATGATTCGGTTTCCATGGTTTCTGATGTTGAGACGCTTTTTACTGCGTTCAAGGCGCATCTCTTTTTGTATTTTTATCCCAACCGTCAACAGATGGTTTCTTATCATTTTCAAGCTCTTTCCACCTTCTAGTTTAACAACCCCCTTCGTATTCGCGAGATGTGTCATTTTAAGGGTTGGATTGTTCTCGAACGCTTTTTCGATCGTCTTGGTCTTCACAACTCGGAGTCCTCCTTTGCGAGGGCGATCTTTGGTTTCTCCATTGCTATACGGCATGCAACTCTCTCTCTCTCTCTCTCTCTCTCTCTCTCTCTCTATATATATATATATATATATATATATATAATGACGGGGCTGGTCAAAAGTCCTGTTACACTTTTGTTGGTTGTTGGTTGGTTGTTTTTGTTTTACGGCATATCAACCCTTTTCAGGTTATTTAATACCGAATCCAAAGATTTTGAAGAAAATTTTTTTTTTAATAGAATATATTTGTTGTTTTCAAGTCGGTTTCTTTTTAATCCATAGTTGGAACCCTAACAGGTACTACCACTCCGGGTCAGAGTGGACCTGGGAGCAATGGTAATTAAAGGGTGGCTCCACACTCCCCAAAGCCCGCAAGATGGGGCTCACCACTGGATATAGTTTAATGTCATATCCAGGACCGTTACACTTTTGTATTTTGGGTTTAAGTGAATATTTTCACATTTAATTTTTGTTTCTGCATTACGGATTAAAATTCGTGCTTTAATAAAATGAGATTATCATTTACTGTACAATTTTCTGATATCGCAATCGAAACGGAAGCAAAGAAAAAACTGAAATTGCTGCTCTACTGCGTGCGTCCCATAAAATAACAGACATTATAAAGCTTCTTAATGTGATATATATGTATAATTACAAAGATTTATGCAATACACACACAGAAATAACAGTTAATTCATAAAAATGTCCTTTTTGAAAAAAAAAAAAAAAAAAACTAATTTGCAAATATCAGAAAGTTTTATCTGATATCCTGCTGGCTTGGCAGGCCGGGAACAGGCTCAAGGCGTTTCCATGAATAGTGGAGATGCAGAAGCGCCCTAAAGTCTAGTCAGCCATGATAATTAGTATCTATTTTAAGTGTGAAATCAAGATAACGGTAAACAGTAAATAACAGACAAAAATGAATTTAATAAAATAGATTGATCACATACGTTTCTTCGATACATACCAATCGACTTTAGATACAGGTCAACCATAAAGGTATTTATAATTTCAAAACCGGCCATCATTTTACCAGGAAACGAAAAGTTATGCGATTCATTTAAGAAAATGAATGTTGATATATTAAATCGGTTTCTTTTTCTCTATTTTACCAGATGTCAACCCATTTTATCGAAAAATAATTATGTCGGCACTAGTCGAAAACAGTGATGTGCAGAGGACTTTTTTAGGACAGGTGCTTCAATGAAAAAAAAAACGCCAAAATATGCTGTTGGTGGGGTACATGCCTATAAAATATTCCTCTAAACAAGGCACTTTTAAAACAGGAGTAAAAGGAGCAAGTGCTTGGGCACCCCTAATACCTCCCCTCTGCAGGTCCCTGGTCAAGAGCGACCTGAAGACGCTCTCCACAGTTTCATCCACCGAAATATAGGGGTGTTATTTATTTCTCTGGATTGCTCCACTTACACTTTATCCTTACCTAGCAATGCTAAATGCTTAGCAAGGAGGCACCAAGTACCATTTTTTTGAGTCGTTGATATAACTAAATCAGGGATTTAACCTTTGCTCATTATTAAACACAGTAAATATTGTGCCAAATAGGCTGGTTAATAAGATATATATTTTAAATGACTTTTTGGTCACCCGACAAAAGGGGGGTGGACCTGTAAATTCACCCTTTTTTTCGTCTGTTCATCTGTCCGCATTTTTCTCAATAACTACGCCTTGGAATTTTTTGAAATTTTGCACAAACATTAAACATGGTATGGGAAAAAAGTAACAGAACGAATTTTCCGGGAAAACTCCGGTTGCTCCCCTAATTTTGTTCTTATTAAAAAAATTGATGCCTTGAATTTTTATAAAACTTTCTGAAAATTGTAACTAACTAATTTCTATATAATTTTGTTTATCTATACTTCGCGATAATTCTTAGGTGTGCCACAGGGGCGTTTTTAGGGCTAATAAAAACATTCCATTTTTGGGACTATTTTACCATATTTGTCCAAAATTTTCTATGTATGTCTATTTAGCAGTTTTGCATGGTGCTGAACTCAAATTTAAATATGTTAAGGCCTTGGGGACTTTTGGGGTTAAGTTATTTCTTTTTTTTATGTGTGTAAAACTCAAATTTACATATGTTAAGGCCTAAAACTACACCGTTTGTTAATTTTTACCAGGATTTTACATCCTCTGAGGGCTTTGGGGGTTAAATGGGGGGAACAAATGCTGAACTTAGTAATTTTTTTATGCCTCGTTCACCGTGCACTCGCAGGGGACCATGGATGCTTCACTCGTTTTTAACACAGTTTTTATAGAAATCGTTCCAGACAGGATATGAAGCCGCTTGATGTAAGGAGTTAAGAAAAACTACTTAACGGTCAAAAGCCAGTGGTAGATGGATATATTCTTACTAAGAAAATAGCGATTATTCCCCCTTTTTCATAACCATCGCTTATGAAATGTAAGGACAAAATAAGTGAAGCAATAGTTATGAAGCTGCCTAAAGCAAATGGTAATTATTGCATAGGATAAATTGAACAGCAATTGTTATTTTGTTCAATAGATGATAAATACCGGTTTCATACCGGACATGAAATATGATTGTATTTTGAGTGTACATATATGATTATATAATCCATCATGATACTTTTTAAGCAACATGCCTATCACTCCGAAGTCAACTCGTTACTTAATTATCCTAATGTTTTTATGCATGAGTCTCAAGATTTGAGTCAAAAGAAAACATCTAAAAATAATAAAAGATGAATTACATCAATTTAATCAAAAAAGTAGTACACATGAGAAATGTTAACTATTCATATCAATTTTAGACTAAACATTTATATAATTTATGTGGAGCCTACAACATCTCTGTATATATTAAGTTATGTTTATATATGTGTATATATTGAACTCATTCCTAAACTAATAAACTGATCCTTACAACTTTTGGAGAACAGTTAGTAGGCGTAAGTGAAAGTAAAGTGTACTATACTTAGTTTAATTTAGTTTTATGCAGATGTGGCCAAAAGGATGTTGAAGTCATTCGTAAAAATTCAGATACCTTCGGTTTTTGTCAGAATTTAAACTAGGTTTTTTGACAAGAAATAATGAATATTAGTAGGAGTATAATATGGGCACAATTTACCATAGGAAAATATTTCAGATTTGCATTGAATTTGATCCATATTTCATTTATTGAGATTATCGGACTGACTTCCTCATATTGGTTGTTATAGTCACAACGTTTCGGCCGTTTTTCCCTCCGGCCCTCATCAGGTGTTTTGTATCGAACTGGGGAACCGTTTGTTAGGAGTCTCGAACCCAACCCTTTATTATTATTACAGGGGTACCGTGTTCGGACTCCAGCTAGGCTCTGGGACATAGTTGCTGATTCTCTGTTTTGAATGTTACTTTTCACTGCCTTCGTTCAGGATTGAACTCAGCACCTTTGGGTAACTGTAAACTTTGAGGGGAGACGGAAAAATCGGGTATAGCCAACCATGTCTGGATGGAGAGGGGGGGGACCATCGCCCCCTATGGGATGAAGTAAAAATAATAAACAGAGAGACCCACTGGAAAGTGAGAAAACTTAAAGAAACAGCTCACATGCTCGGACATAACAACCTACTGAGCAAACCAAGAGTAGAGCTGAATACAATTTGGACACCTCTAATAGAGAGAGAAAACCTTGAATAACAACATAGGTTTAACATTAACAAAAACCAACTAAGAATTGTCCTAGTGACATATGGCCGAGTGGTTCTAGACGTTGTATCAAAGTTTACAGTTACCCAAAGGTGCTGAGTTCAATCCTGAACGAAGGCAGTGAAAAGTAACATTCAAAACAGAGAATCAGCAACTATTTCCCAGAACACGGTCTCCCCGTAATAATAATAAAGGGTTGGGTTCGGGACTCCTAACAAACGGTTCTCCAGTTCGGTACAAAACACCTGATGAGGGCAAAACGGCCGAAACGTTCTGACTATAACAACTAAGATGGGTTTGAAACTCCTAACAAACGGTTCCCCAGTTCGATACAAAATACCTGATGAAGGCCGTTGACTATAACAACGAAGATGAGGAATGTCAGTCCGACAATCTCAATAAATGAAATACAGACAATTATGATCCGTATTTATTAGCACTAATTTAGCAAGATTCCATGAATTTCAGATTCTAAGCTTTAGTCTGAGACATTTTTTAGAATCTAAAGATATAATTTAAATAAGGACATTTGACCTAAGGTTTAGTATAGTTATATCTTGATTTTAATTTACGTAAAAATGGTTCTGTTTGGGAATTACTTTTGTCCATACTTCTTCCTTGCGTGTCTTTGAAGCATGTAGTCATACAATAGTTTTCTATTTTCTTTGCATTATTGTATTCTACAACATCTTTCAAACTGCATCGGTTGCGCAATAGGCGACAGACAAAGCAATGTTGCATCGTGTGGTCTCACGTTCCACATACGCACATAATTGGGTCAGTTTTGTGGCCCCATCTGGTCAGGTCAACTTTTAATCGCCTCTTTTCCTGTTAACAAGCAGTTGCGTGTTTTTCATTGGAGTCAGAGGGCTTCTGAACCAGGAAGGATAGCCTTAGAAGGAAAGATTTCCATGTTGTTAGGAGGAGGACATTCTCTAGCCGTTTAGTCCACAGCTGTCTCTATCTGAGATGTTGTTAGGGGTTCGACATGGCTAAGGAATAGTCTCCATTATAGAATGTTTTTTTCTAGTGATACAGGCAATAACAAACTAATAAATCATGCAACTTTGATCCTTTTGTTTTAAAAGGATATCACAAGGGGAAGGGTCATCGCTTATCAAGGCCTAAATGGCACTAAAGCATAAGGATTAATGAGTGCCAAGTCGTCGGTAAGATAACACCGTGGTGGTCAGTAATGGTGGAATTTGAGTCGTGTTTGATTATATAAGAGAACGACTCAACAAAAATTTGTTTACATTAGACTTGAAAAAGGTCATGTTTTAGGAACAGATTGACAATAAGGGAAATTGTTGAGTTGTTGTAGCTAGACGAGCGTTTACTACAGATATTCTACAGAGTAGGGCATAGATTGAAACTCAAGTTAAGCACCTACTATGAAAATAACGATAGAGCAAAGATATACACGCTACGTTTCTCCATTATGTTGGTGCAAAAATAATGTCTTTTTTGTGGGTGTTTTAATGTAAAAAAAAAACAATTACATTCTTTGCACCCACATAATATAAGAAAGAGAAAGTAGTGAGCATGAAAGAGCTTCGCCTTCTACGATTCGAACCACGAACCCAATAATTAGACATTTGACTTAAAAGCTGATAAACTTATATTATCTCAGCCAATCATTTTAGAGTTAAGATTTATAAGACAATTTAAATTATTTTATTCATGCGTTATTGTATGCGAGGAGAAAACGATTATATTATAAACGATTTTCTATATTCACCTGGCACTGAAGGTTCTTGCAAAATTACAAATTCGTTGTGTAATTCGTTTCGAGGAATATACAGCATTGTTGCAATCAGTTATTTTCCCGGCACCAACTGTCCACTCATTTTTAACTTTGTATTGTTGCGAAGCGCTTTGGCTGAACGTATCCTCACCGAACAAATAACACTTGAATACTTTATTTCACTAAAAAATATAGAGAGATAAGTTATAAACCGTATTTCCATATATTTTCAATTGATAATAATTAGTTTAAATAATGAGTGCATATACTAATATCTTTCTGAAAGTTATTATCCATTTTCTGCAGAGAATTTTACACCATTTTGATGTTTTATGTATTTTACTGACGTCTTACCAGATTTCCTGCTATAAAAAAAAATTGTGAATTTATTTTTAACCCCCCATCCTTATATGTTTCCTTTATGTACGTTTCAATTGAAGAAAAGAAATTCTGAATTTCGTTATAATTCTGGATTGGACTAAAACTCAAATCAGCAATTTCTCGTGGCCAATCAAAGCGCAAGAAATATTCACTCTGCGTTTTTATTGTAAGCCCAAAATTCAAAGAACATTTCTCTCGCCTTTTCTCTCTGTTTTACTGTGTTTTCCGGGAAAACACGCAATCGTACGGACTAATTCAGACTGCCCCCTCTTTATAATAATTATTTATCTCTTTTCCGTGGCGGGAAAATGTTACACTAGGGTAAAAAAAATGGAATAAAAGAGCCAGAGCCCTAGAAGAAGAGCACTCTGGTCTGTAAGAAATGCCTGGACAGCCCCGTCGTCATTCCCCGTTTGGGACCCCCCTTCAAAAAAACCTCGATAAATCTCTATCTATCTTTCTATTTTTCTATACATCTCTCTCTCTCTCTCTCTCTCTCTCTCTCTCTCTCTCTCTCTCTCTCTATCTATCTATCTATCCATCTATCTATCTATCTACAATTATATAAATGCAACTTTGCCGGTGTGTGAGTTTGTTCCTTATAGACTCTGAAGCGGCTAAATAGATTTTCTTTAAAATTTACAAAACTTTAGTGTATAAGTCTGGGAGTGATCTTAGTTTTGTTTCGTCTCAGAATGCCCTCGATAATCATCGATAATCGAAACCGTTATTTTAATTTATCTATCATCAGTAAAGCCATTTTTCCGTGCCGTTGCTTAGCAACGATGATGGAACAACGGGCCGTGAAAATTCTACTGTGGATATGTTGATAACGTGTTTATTTTGTTTGTTTTTTTTAATTTTTTTGCATGAGGTGGTTTGTAGGTTCAAACTCCGCACGTAAATTTATTTTTTTATTTCATGAACTGCAAAGAGTTTTATAAAACTTGAAAATTTACGTGTTTTTTTTTTTTTTTTTTTTTTTTTTTTAGAATGACGTGGTCTGTATGTTCAAACCCCGAACGTTATTTTCTTAATGTCTGTTTTCGGGAATTAGAAAGAAGTTTATATAAAACCATTTTATAAAAGAAACAGTAGGTTATCTAGAGTGCAATGTAGAATAACATACATTTTGGGCTAAGTTACTGCATGGAGGCATATGAAGCTTCATCCCGGTCGATTTCACGGATTTCGATGACAATAAAAATATAGTGAAATATTCGTTGATCATCATTCAATCCCGGACAACGTCGGGTCTCCCTGCTAGTAGAAAATAAATGGCGAGAGCCATTCACGAAGTACTGTACACCTAGGGAAGCATATGTGCATATCTAAACATATACACATGCACATAAGTTCATAAATGTACACACTTGTAGCGGCGAAGTTTACTCTTCGGTATATAAAATGAAGATTCTGAAATTTGTTTCTGTGCAACCGATTTCGTACATTCGTTCACCTGAATTAATAAAAAACAACAACAATATTTTGAAACAATAAAACAATTTTCTGGATTTATTCGAAATTATCTATTTGGATTCAATTCGACCCCATATAAAGCTAGAATTTTCGTTCAGTAAACAGTTGAGACACAAAATAGTAATTATAGTACTAACATGCTTGTTACATTTGGTTTCCCTCGCGCCTTATTTGCTACAATTCTTAACTGAATCACACACCGTCATACATGTACGTACACTTACAAACGTGACATACAAACGCACAGATACAAATTGAACCCCTTCTTGTCGTCTGTTTATTTACACTGATTATAACGAAATATATAAACGTATATATTTTAATGCTTATAACAATTCCCACTGAAGTTTTCTACAATAAAAACCATACACATCAAATAAACGATGTGGCACTATTTCTCAGTGTCATCGTTTCTAACACATTCTACAGCACGACCGAGTGGTGATTTGGCCATGAGCGTAGAGATACAAAGAAATGCATTCCCAGAATTCCCTTTCTAGATCACCTTCTTTCTGCACGGACCGCCATGAGGTGAGCACGCATATTTCTGTCTCTCCGTAAACGAGGGGGGCAACATCCTCCTCCCTCAACATTAGTTAGGGTAGGTTACTTAGTTTTGAAAAGCCTATTGCATAGGTTTAATTGTAAAAATTAATTATGTATGTATTGTATTGTAATATATTTTTTGTAAAATAAATAGTTAAGATTATACAATATATATTACAATTGTGTCGTGTGTCGTCTTTTTTGTGTCTGCCATAAATGCCTTCATTGAGGAACCATGAGGAAAAGGAAGATTCCAACCCGAATGCCACCAGGGGTCAAGACGTTTCCTGGGAGAAGAAAGAGCCACACATCCACATCCAAAATCTCAGGTATGCTTTTCTTCTTGCCGACTCTAATGACTGGCCATCTGCATGAGACCACTCCTAAGACATTTAGTATAACATGTGTGTCAGTCATACACCGGTGACCGGCTGATGGTGTTATAACGTTACTTTTATTAATAACGTTTAATAAAATATAATTTTGTAACTGTGTTAAGAAGTTTTGAATACGATATTTTAGACCTATAGATAATTCACAACCCTTAAATTATCAACCTTTGATATCTCAGCGTGTGAGCCGTATAACAATAAGCGTAAAACTAATCTCAATCAAAAATGTTTTCCTTAAAAAAAGATTTAATACAAAGGGCCCGCGAAAAACTCACTCACTTGAAAAGCAGACTAAACTTAGACTAAAATCTCCATTATAATTGAAAGCCCCGACAATGTCATGCACAAATCATATTATGTAAAATATAGAGTGTTAGAGTGTCGAAATGCAAGACATTTTGTAAGGATAGCTTCGTAATTAAAAAAGGAGCGTTTAGCATTCGAATGTTTCATACACTTAAGACTTTTTCGAATCCAATAAATAACATAATGTTATACACAACATAATGTAATACACAACATAATCCAATGCACAAAATAATGTAATACACAATATAATGTAATACACAACATGCTCCAATGCACAACATACTCCAACGCACAACATAATCCAATGCACAACATAATGTAATACACAACATAATGTAATACACAACACAATGTAATACACAACGTAATGTAATACAACATAATAATCCAATGCACACCATAATGTAATACACAACATAATGTAATACACAACATAATGTAATACACAACATAATCCAATGCACACCATAATGTAATACACAACATAATTCAATACACAACATAATGTAATACACAACATAATCCAATGCACACCATAATGTAATACACAACATAATTCAATACACAACATAATGTAATACACAACATAATCCAATGCACAAAAATTCCAATGCACAACATAATGTAATAAACAACATAATCCAATGAAGAACATAATGTAATATACAACATAATGTAATACACAACATAATCCAATGCACAATATAATGTAATATACAACATAATGTAATACATAACATAATCTAATGCACAACATAATGTAATACACAACATAATGTAATACACAACATAATCCAATGCACAAAAAATCCAATACACAATATAATGTAATACATACCATAATGTAATACACACCACAATCCAATACACAACACAATGTAATACACAACATAATGTAATACACAACACAATGTAATACACAACACAATTTAATACGCAACATAATGTAATACACAACATAATCCAATGCACAAAAAATCTAATGAACAACATAATGTAATACACAACATAATCCGATGAACAACATAATCCAATGAACAACATAATGTAATACACAACATAATGTAATACAATCCATAATGTAATACACAACATAATGTAATACACAACATAATTCAATGCACAACATAATGTAATACACAACATAATGTAATACACAACATAATCCAATGCACAACATAATCCAATGCTCAACATAATGTAATACACAACATAATGTAATGCACACCATAATATAATACACAACATAATGTAATACACAACATAATATAATACACAAAATAATCCAATGCACAAGATAATGTAATACACAACATAATGTAATGCACACCATAATATAATACACAACATAATGTAATACACAACATAATATAATACACAAAATAGTCCAATGCACAAGATAATGTAATACACAACATAGTGTAATGCACACCAGATTATAATACACAACATAATGTAATACACAACATAATGTAATGTACACCATAATATAATACACAACATAATGTAATACACAACATAATATAATACACAAAATAATCCAATGCACAAGATAATGTAATACACAACATAATATAATACACAACATAATATAATACACAACATAATGTAATACACAACATAATGTAATGCACAACACAATCCAATGCACAACATAATGTAATACACAACATAATCCAATACACGACATAATAAAATGCATAAAAAATACAATGCACAACATAATCCAATACACAACATAATAAAATGCATAAAAAATACAATGCACAACATAATCCAATGCACACCATAATGTAATACACAACATAATGTAATACACAACATAATCCAATGCACGACATAATCCAATGCTCAACATAATTTAATACACAACATTATGTAATACACAACATAATCCAATGCACCACATAATCCAATGCAAACCATAATATAATACACAACATAATGTAATACACAACAGAATGTAATACACAACATAATCCAATTCACAACATAATCCAGTGCACAACATAATGTATGACGTTAATATCCGTACCCAAAATGGAACTATTTCATCAGATGCGTTATCCGGTCCGATCCCTACCCGAACAAGAGCCAAATACGTCCTAAGATGGAATAATTTTGACATATCTGGACAGGAGTTACTAATAGTAACCTTTCCTTTCTTGGCAGGTTAAAAACAGATTCGAAATTGGGTTAGCGATGGACTAGGTGTATCAGAATCTTGGGGGAATTTTTGACACCCCTAAGAGAAAACTGCGAATAAAATATAAAAAACTCGTAATTTCTCTTTTTAAATTGCGTTGTTTACTTTTTGTATTAAATATACTTCCAAAATAAACTATTAAAGTTGTTTAAAAAATAATAGCAATATTATTTTTATTTAAAAAAAAACAACCCAGTGTTTACAAAGTGCCGGTCGCCTTCAACCAGCCATTTTTTTACGTATGAAATCAATTGAATTTTACGCGTGAAATTTTTTTCAATTTTTAATCTTTAAACATCTATCCAAACTTTTCTATTGGTTTAATTTTGACGATATTTTCAGGGTCAATGTGAAATGTTATGCTCTTTCCAATAGACTGAATATAATATTTTAGACAAACGGTTTTTTAATTCACATTTGGAAATGTCTATTAAAATTTAAATAATTAATTTGCTTACCAAAGTTTTATATATCACAAATTGAAGATAAAAGATCAATAAATAAAATATTCTAATTTAAAACAAAAGAATAAAAGAAGTGTTTTTTTTTTTAATTTACCTGTAAAGTCCAAAGAGTAAAACATTTTTTTCAACCACGTTGATTTTTTTTAATGAAAGCTCATGTTATTCTTATATCGTCAAGTAAATACCGGACGCTGACGAGAATTTTTTCTATTTCATTCGATGTTTTCTTTTTTTAAATGTTTAAAAAACAAAAAAATCACTCGATAAAGTAGAAATAAAATATAATTAATAAAATACACGAGTTTTTGATTAGAGAATTAAACAAAAAATCGGTCGATTGGGTTTTTCGTTTAACGGCAAAAACTTATAAGTGAATGTGTGCTATTTTCAAATACGGAGCCCCCAAAATACTAATTTTGGTTAACAGCACGCAATAAAAAGAGATATTAATTATGGCGTTTATAACTCAAAGATTTGTCTCCCTTTATTAAGACAGTCAAAAATGAGTTCGCGTTTTTTTTAAATCCTTTTTTAAAAAAAGTATTTTTTTTTAAAATGACATAGAATATAAGTATAAATATGGGTAAATTCTTTACAATAAACAATGGAAGCACACATTGAATAGAATTTTTTATAGGTAAGTGATCTTTTGGAATTTGTTTATATTTTTTATAATCGAAGTAAGTAAAATTTCGTTGATTTTCTTTAAAACCGATTCAAAAAACAAATATTGCATAATTTGCTATTAAACTTGTTGTTTTTTGTTTAATTTGGTCTGCTCGTTTAATTGAACAAAAATTAGGGTTTGAATGACATTTTTCAAGTAGTTATAAGCTTCGAAAGATAGTAAGTTGATATATTCAAGTTCATATACGGCATTTTTAATGGCCGATTCTGATACAACTAGCGATGGACTTCCTTCATTCTCCCTATTCCTCTTTCTCACAGAAGAGGCGTCGCGAGTCTACCCCTGCTCTATCATTATTTTCATAACAAGTGCTCTACTGACCTATCAATGGTTCTCCATGTAAATCATTCGCATCAGACACTTATTTAACTACAACAACTGTCAACAATTCCCCTCATTTTTAGTCTGTGTCTAAAACTAAACGAAAATTCCATGAGCACAGTTTATTTCCTAGAACTAACTACTTATAAACTTGCTAGTTGAATAAATTTTAAAAGTTGAGATGGGTAGCGTTTAAAAATACGATGTCCGCATTATATAAAGTCTTTTATTAAAGGCGTTCTGAACTTCTTACAATCTTGAAAGTCAACTGAGCTTTTACGCTAAAGGTTACTACCATTTAAAAAGTTCGACCACAAAACGAATTTGCAGACCTTTCGCCTTTCAGTTCACAGCTGGGGCAACTGGGCTTTTGGAAAGTTTTATTTTATTTTTCGAAGCCAAATATAAGCGACCTTTTAGAAGTCAAATGACTGAAAAGGTCACGAACAGGACCTCAACCGAGCGTCTCACGCAAACCACTTTCCCTTTAGCTGACGAGACCACTTCCGGTTTGGAACTTCCTGTTTTTCGGATCCGCTCTTCACTACAACGAGAAGAAAAAGTCAAATGACAAAAAAAGTGCATACGTCACACCACAGCGTCATAAGAATAATCTGGTTGAAGACACGAACATATCCAAAGTTTCATAAAATCGTAGTTTCTCAACTTTTTACACAAAAGTAAAGCATAAAAGATAAAAAAGCGTATGTACGTACGTTCGTTAGTTGCTTCGTGAATTAGTTTTTTTCCGCAATGTTATTTATAACATTTTGTTTATTAAAAGTATGAACTCGTAATGTTTACATTCATCAATCTACCTTTATAAAAGGTTCGTCTGTTAACATCTAATTTTGGTGCTAAGATGAAGCTTGCAATATTTAAATTGATAAGTGCGCAGATTAAATGGTCGCATCGCAAAAATCTTCATTTACAAATTTTTCTTCTCTCCCTTTTTCTCTTCTCTTTCACTTTCTCTTCATTGTGTTTTGTTTTTCTTCTCCATTAATTGTTTACATTATTTACCTCGGATCTATAAAACACACACACACACACACACGCACGCACACACACACACACACACACACACGCGCACACACACACGCGCGCGTGTTTTGGCGGCATATCTGGTTAAATACCAGTTTTCTATTGTTTTTATTTTTTATTTTTCTGTTGATTTTCTCGATCTGCCGAGCATGATTTTTTGTTAGTTATTTTTATCTAGCGCTTTCGATCAATGATCGCTATCAGGAATGACTTTATTTTCTGTTGTCTTTAATAATTTGTTTTATTTTATATTGTTTTTATTTATTTGTTTCATTAACTTAGAATAAAGTTGTTTGTTATCTTCTCATGACAATTATGTATATATATATATATATATATATATATATATATATATATATATATATATATATATAATTGTTATAAGGAGATATAATATTTTATCGACTTTATTTACTTCAACAGTACTTAATACGTATGTAGTGATAGTAAGTTCTGAAATACTTAATACGTATGTAGTGATAGTAAGTTCTGAAATACTTAATACGTATGTAGTGATAGTAAGTTCTGAAATACTTAATACGTATGTAGTGATAGTAAGTTCTGAAATACTTAATACGTATGTAGTGATAGTAAGTTCTGAAATACTTAATACGTATGTAGTGATAGTAAGTTCTGAAATACTTAATACGTATGCAGTGATAGTAAGTTCTGAAATACTTAATACGCATGTAGTGATAGTAAGTTCTGAAAGTATATGGTCAAATATTTTCATAACTCATTACATAATATATATATATATATATAACTACTTAATTTACTCACATAAAATTAATATACGAAAGTATAGATTTATGTGTAAACTTTAAGTATTTACTTCAAAAGTGCTCAATACGTAGGTAGAGCTAGTTAGTAATTTATAAAATATATATGGCGATTAAGCTACACTGAATATTCCGCGTTTCATCCACTCCAGGACACTTCACGCGGAATATTCAGTGTAGCTTAATCGCCATATATATTTTATAAATTACTATATATATATATATATATATATATATAGAGAGAGAGAGAGAGAGATGTATAGCTATACTATTAATTTGAGTTTTTTATGTATTTATATTCATATTAACCCCCCCTTTTTCTATATATTTAAAAAGAACATACAACTTTGTTATACATAGGTCGTGGAATTGCATTCATCTGCCAAAGATGTAGATGATTTGCATATTCTTTTGAACATTCATTTTAATTAATTCTCTATTAGGTTTTTCGGTTTTCTTGTGGGATGATCATCTTTAGTTTACTATTACGTGTAATTATATTCATGCAGATATTCTACATGATTTATACTTGCGTAATAAGGTTATAGAAAAGACAAACCTCTTTCTTTATATATTTATGCATGCGTATATATATTTCTTTAAAAAATTTTGCCTGCTTATCTCCTTTGTCAGTTTTTGGTCAGCAGACATGAAACTTAATAGGGTATTCGAACACATGCGAAACGATATTTGGGTTTTAGCCGGGGAAAATCTGTGCGAACGAGTAAAAATTAAAGAAATGGAATTTGCCAAGTGAAGGTCGAACGACAGTATTACGAATATGTATGCGTAACGTGATAGCTATTGGTTCATGTTTTAATTGTTAGCCTTGCAGCAAACATATCTTCATTTCATAGCTCAGGCATTTATGTCAAAGGAAAAAGTAAATCGTAAGCTTAACGTTCTTGTTTCGGTTCTCGATGGCGGCGCATGAGTAATTTTTTAAAAACTTTTTAACCGATTACTATATATTTGGTACAATATAATAATAAATAAATAATCTGCATTAACTAAGGTATCATATTTAGGTGTATTTTAGAACTGGACAATGCCGCGTGGCCTGCTAGTATATATATATATATATATATATATATATATATATATATATATATATATATATATATTTGAATAAGGGAGTAGTCACCAACAATGTGTATTTTTTAACATCATTTTATTATTCCGTGTCTTGGTTTTTCATTGAGAATTATGTTTGGATCATTGTAATAATGTTTTTAAGTCATTGAAATCGTTTACGCCCGTTTTAGACGGTCTGTGATGCGTCCTCGTGAGAAATTATTTTCAAATGTAATACACAACATAATCCAATGCACAACATTATATAATGCACAACATAATGTAATTTCTGACGTATGTTGTATGACACATGTATGATGTATGACACATGTATATATATGTATATATATACATGTATATATATGTATATATATACATGTATATATATGTATATATATACATGTATATATATGTATATATACATATATATATGTATATATATATATACATGTATATGTATATATATATACATGTATATATATGTATATATATACATGTATATATATACATGTATATATATGTATATATACATGTATATATATGTATATATATATATGTATATATATACATGTATATATATGTATATATATACATGTATATATATGTATATATATACATGTATATATATGTATATATACATGTATATATATGTATATATATACATGTATATATATGTATATATATACATGTATATATATGTATATATACATGTATATATATACATGTATATATGTATATATATACATGTATATATATATGCATATATATGCATGTATATGTGTGTATATATGTATATATATACATGTGTATATATATGTATATATACGTGTGTATATATGTATATATATGTATATATACATATACGTGTGTAGATATATATATGTATTTAAGAATTTAGGTGATAAGTCATCTCCCTCTCAATACAGACCTCTAAGTATCCTGTGTGTTATGAGTAAGTTGCTGGAATCCATATTAAATAGAGAAATAGTCAACCACCTCAGTAGGAATAACCTTCTTAGTGACACACAATATGGTTTCCGCTCTGCAAGATCTACCGCAGATGTGCTGACGGTTATATCCCACAGGATAAGTGAATCTCTTGACAAAGGCTTCCTTTCTAGGGAAATTGCTCTTGACATATCAAAGGCTTTTGACAAGGTATGGCATAAGGGTCTACTTCACAAGATTTCCAGCTACGGTATAACGGGAAATGTTTTCTCAATCATTAAATCATTTCTCTCCGATAGGCTTATAAGAGTAGTGGTAGATGGACAAAAATCGGAGGCCTGCAATATAAATGCTGGAGTCCCTCAGGGGTCAATCATGGGCCCAACTCTCTTCCTGATCTGCATCAATGACCTCCCTAAACACATACTTAAATCATTCGTTGACATCTATGCTGATGACACGACCATCTATGGCAATACATCAAAGGCTGTAAATGACAAAGTTCTCTCTGATTCTCTCTCCTCTGATCTCGAGCGCGTGGTTCAGTGGGGGAAGATGTGGCTGGTTACCTTTAATGCATCCAAAACCAAACTCCTATCCTTACATCATCAACGCTCTGATCCCCAGCTGGCATCAATTGTGATGGATGGCTCTCGTCTGGGTGAGACTCCGTGTTTTGACAAGCTTCTGGGTTTGACCTTTACTCCTGATCTGAAATGGAACACGTACATCAAGTCTGTTGCCAAGGTCGCTGGAAAGATGGTGGGATCCTTCTACCGCTCCAGAAGATATCTCACTACTGATGCAATTTTCTATCTATATAAAAGCCAAGTACGTCCAAGGATGGAATACTGTTGCCATATCTGGGCAGGAGCTGCTAAAAACAGCCTATCCTGCCTTGACAGAGTACAAAATAGACTTCGTGGCTTAGTGGGGGATGCCCTTTTCTCTACCCTGCAACCTCTCTCCCACAGAAGAGACGTTGCGAGCCTGTCGTTATTTCCATGGCAGATGCTCGTCTGAACTCCAATCTCTGGTCCCCTCTCGCCAATCTTTCACGAAAAACACCCGTCTAGCTGAATCCACTGTGAAAAATTTCCCCCACTCTATATCTGTGCCTAAATGAAAACGCGGATTCCATGAACAAAGCTTCTTTCTTAGAACTGCACGCCTGTGGAACTCTGTTCCGTCTGCCTGCTTCCCTCCGGACTACAACTTGGATGTCTTCAAGTCCAATGTTAACAAATTCCTAATGAACCGCCCCCTTAAGTAAACACTTCAGCAAATCTCCTCACTAACTTAATGTACTTGCAATAGCCCTTATCCTTGAGTGGCTTCCGGGCCTTGATAAGTGGTGATCACTGTGTAAAAAAAATATACATATACATGTGTGTATATATATATATGTATATATACATATACATGTGTGTATATATATGTATATATACATGTGTGTATATATATGTATATATATACATGTGTGTACATATATGTGCGTATATATATACATATGTATATATATACATATATATACATGTATAAATATATATACATGTACATATATATGTATGTATATATACATGTATATATATACATATATATATATATGTATATGTACATGTATATATATGTATATATATGTGTGTATATATATGTATATATACATGTATATATATATGTATATATATATGTGTGTATACATGTGTATATATACATATATGTAAGTGTATATATATATGTATATATATGTATATATATACATATATATGTATATATATGTATATACATGCATGTATATATATATATGTGTGTATATATATATATACATGTATATATATGTCTCCCTGATATATATATATATATATATATATATATATATATATATATATATATATATATATATATTTATAATCAGGGAGAGGGAGATAGTTCAAACTCATTTCTGAAGTAAATATTTTCAAAATCACTTTTAACGCCCGTTTCCTAATGGTATTTATAAAGTAGATATATGCAAAATATATAGAATAAAATGTTTTCGATGCTTTTGGCACATATCGATCTACTTAAATATAATTACATCAATAAGGACACTTTTAGAATATCTATTCAAGTTTGTTTACAACTTTCTCTTCTCTTTTTTTCTCTCCCTACCCCTTTATTGTCCGTTTTTCTATCGTTCATATTGACTTTCCTTCCTCCAGGACAGTGTGAGATACAACATTATTTTTAAATGTGGGTGAAAATGTAGTTCTCTGAAAAAGGGAGCTCTTGATTGGAACAGACGTTCAGCTTTATCTATAATATAAAGCTGAATATGTGTGTGTGTGTGTGTGTGTGTGTCTGGTCACGAATAGGCTCTTATATGGTTGACTATTTAAAAAAAAAACTAATTACATATAATGATAGATGATGTATCGAGACACAGGAATGGGTATGTTTGATCTGGCAGAACGGTGGTTCATTAAAATTGTGGGGCCTGCGTTCGCGCCTGATCCACAAAGTATGGAAATAAAAAATAAAAAAAATAAAAAAGAACGTTTACAAGTGTTTTTGATATAGATGTGCATAAGGATACTTTGATAAGGATGTTTTAACTAAAATAGGGATGATATAATAAAATTGTGGGGTCTGCGTTGGCGCCTGGCCTCCATAGAATGGAAATACGCACAAACTTTAATAAAGACTTTTCATATCTATCTGCATACGTATACTTTGATAATTATGTTTCAGTTTGAAGAAATATGGTATAATAAAATTATGGGGTGTTCGTTCGCACCTGACCTCCATAGAATGGAAATATGTCACAAAGTTTAACAAGGTTTTTTAATATAGATCCACAAATTATTATGATAAGTGTTTCAGTGTGAACAGGTATGGTATAATAAATTAAGGGGTTTATCTATTCTATTTTTACTTTCGTCATATTTCGCTTTGGTTTTGATACCCCCAAATTCGAAGCTATCTCTTTACAACCCTTCTTTTTCATAACCTTTCATACTTTCAGGGTCCATTTTCTGTAGGCTGCTTTTGAACCCAGTCAGCGACGGGTACTTTTGCTAGTATATATATATATATATGTGTGTGTGTGTGTGTGTATTGTGTACATGACTTTTGTTTTTATTAGCGATAGCAACAGCGTGGCAAGCTGCCTGTATTAATACGACATCCGTGTTATATAGATATTCGTTAAATATATGAAAACAGACAATGACGGAGACGAAAACAGATAGTGACATTAGAGAAAATAACTTACAGTTATATGGTATACCGGGTTGGCAAAATACACTATCAAACGGATGTGTAATGTACGTAGTTAGAGATAAACACGTAATATATACATACATATATATGTGTGTGTGTGTGTGTGTGTGTGTGTGTGTGTGCTATTGTGTGAAAAGAGAGAGCATTCAAATACATACGAGTGATAATTCTTGGATTTCTTTACCAAAACACCAAACGTAATACATTAAATATTAGAATCTTTGCCAAGAAAACAAATCAGAAGTTCTTTATTCGAAGTTTCTTAAAGCAAGTCACAAAGGCGGAAGATAACAAAACGTCATATTTATTCTGAGATGCTTTAGCCATCCTTATGAATTCAAAATGAAAACGAGTTAATACAGTTTGACCAAACTTTAACACATAAGTTCTTTCCCATAAACACACACACACACACACAACTAAAATTCCATAGTTCAAATGATTATTTCGTTAGGTTCTGGATGTTGTTTTTTTTTATCGACAAAAATATATCATTTAAAATTTAAATATAAAAAAACTGACTTCATAGAACGGAGCATCGATTCCACTTTACTAAACTTTTTCAGATGATATAATTCAAAATCATGAAAAATTATTTTGTTCGTCTGGCTGAGTACAAAACGATTTAATACTTGACCACAGCTAATATAGGTTGTGGCAATGCACCTGATTGATTGCATACCGAAGCCAATACCAATGGCTCCAATGCAGGCAGTATTTACTTGAGAGAGGATAGCACGATTGCTATATATATATATATATATATATATATATATATATATATATATATATATATATATATATATATATGTGTGTATGTATATATATTCTTGGTCTGTTTGTATGTCTGTCCGTTCCTCTTTTTTCTTTCGGAAAATACTTGTCAAATTTGGCCAGGAATTTGTTTAGACATTTGTTATGATTTTGTTTTACAGGGTGGTCACCACTTATCAAGGCCCGGCAGCCACTCAGGGATAAGGGTTATTGTAAGTACAGTACGTTAGTGTGGATATTTAAAGTGTCTACTTATGGGGGCGGTTCATCAGGAATTTGTTTACGTTGGATTTGAAGACATCCAAGTTGTAGTCAGGAGGGAAGCAGGCAGACGGAACAGAGTTCCACAGGCGTGCAGTTCTAAGAAAGAAGCTTTGTTCATGGAAGCTACATTTTGATTTAGGCATAGATAAAGAGTGGGGAAAGTTTTTGATAGTGGATTCAGCTAGACGGGTGTTTTTCGTAAAAGATTGGCGAGGGGGGATGAGAGATTGGAGTTCAAACGAGCACTTGCCATGGAAATAACGATAAAATAAAGATAGGCTTGCAACGTCTCTTCTGTGGGAGAGAGGTTGCAGGGAAGAGAAAAGGGCATCCCCCACTAAGCCACGAAATCTATTTTGTACACTTTCAAGGCAGGATAGGCGTTTTTTAGCAGCTCCTGCCCAGATATGGCAGCAGTATTCCATCCTTGGACGTACTTGGCTTTTATATAGACAGATAATTGCATCAGTAGTGAGATATCTTCTGGAGCGGTAGAAGGATCCCACCATCTTGTTATGATGCAGTGCAGGTAATTAAGAATTATGGTAGCCGTTCGATACATTGTTAATGATGAATATGGATTAGTATTTAATGCAAGTTTACAATATTTGACCATCAATTTGGCATAAAGAACTCATCCTAAGTCAACTATAATGTTTACTTGTTTATAACGGGTTGCATATATATGTGGGGGGGCACAATGAAGAGCGCCCCTTTTGGGGTTTCAGTAACTATTGTCAGTCAGGTGTGACTCGAGCCAAGAGTGACAGTTGCTTGTAATACTGAACTAAGTCAAAACGATAGAAGACCTTAGAATTTGAAAGGTCAAACCCAAAATAACTCATGATGGAATACAAAAACAAAATAATGTTTAAACGTTATGTATAAATGTTTCTCTGTCTCTCGTCCCTTTCTCTCTTCCAATCTTCATATTTATGTCGAGTTTTTTGGAGTTATAAATAAGAAACATTAATTACATTACAGAGGTTAGAGAACAACTCACTGAATCTCGCCTAAAATTACTTAGGCTGCGGGAATGTGTTAAAAATCGATGTGACGTCATATTGTTACATGAAAGGGCTCTACCCTTCTCATGTAAGTTAGAAGACGTACTAGATAAGTGAAAATGATATTTGGATTTCAGTCCATTGTTAATTCTGTTAGAATAGCTAAATATTAATTATGTAGGAAAAAGAGTCGATTGTCCATTCTTTTAGAAATCTGGATAATAAATATGTCAGTTAAAAGAATGGACAATGCGAAAAAATATTTTTTAAAAATAGGTTAGATATTAAACAATTAGAATTGAGGATTCTTTGTTTGCCAAAAGTGTGTTTGGACAGACATATGAAAAATTAGTCAGGTTGGGGAACACACTTCTAACGTCATAAACAAAAGAGATTTCTCAATATAGGGATCGAGGGTTCGAGGTTAGAGTGTCGGTGAGAGTCAGTGGGAGTCAGAGAGGGAATCAGGAGAGATCGAGAGGATAGCCCCTTAGAATCGAAGGGAGAAGAGTAGACCATGTAGTCGAAAAGGCTTGAGTTCCTGATATCACCGATCGGCCAGTTGAGAAAAGGTAAATGTGTTTTAACATCATCTTGTAACGAACTTTGTATAACCCCTTCCAAGTATTATGTGCCTCCTCCATCATCAATAATGTATCTTTCCTCCTCTAATATGTGTTATAAGAACTGTTGCATCATATCTCCCAGGCAGTATTAATAATATGAAGTCTCCAAGAATCATCGTACTCTGCTATAAATGTCTGCCTCCATATTTATCATCACAGTCGTCGTGTTGTAAAGAATATAAATGTCTTCCCCTCAGAATTGCCATCACCATCGTCATTCGTGTATTATGAGTCCCCGTTATACATTCCTCATATGAACCCCCGACCCGCTACACAACAATATGACCTAAAGAGAAACGGTTATAGCAGGAAATGTGTTTGGAAACAGGCAAGGCGTATGGCGTGTAATTACATGGGCTGATAAAATATAACTACTTAGTGATTTCCATCTCTCTCTCTCCATCTATCTCCACGTTCTTTTGTAACGAGGATCACGCTTAAAAAATGACTCGCTATCTTCCGTCAGTTTTGTGCAAGGTTAGTTTTTTTAAAGTATGAATAAAATACAGTAACTACATGACAAACATTCGCATAGTCTGAGAGGATAAGGACGGAGGTGCAAACAAAAATGTTTAGCAACTAAGATATGACTCTTATGATCCTGATCGAATTTTATATGAAATGTGTAATTGTTAAGTCATAAAAACACTATCATTTCCTATTACTAAGTTTGATTGATAATACGAAATGCAAAGCAGTTTTATAAGCATTGTGAACTTTAATATTTCATTAATGATGACAGTAATATGGTTGCTAGATATATGACACAAAGTTTTGTATGTAACGCAGGGTTATGCCCAAAATAGGGGCGGATGACTCTCCTAAATTCCGACCAATGAAATAATTAATAAAATTAACTTTTTTTTTCTATAATACACAAGTCAACCTTAGTCTATGTTTGACTTGTCCACCAAATCTCATTCATGAAAGGCCAACATTCTACCATAGCCGTTCAATGACAGGCGCACCTGGATACGACGTCCGAAATCTCTATATCTATCAAAGTGAGAATGTGTGTACGTGAAGACACTTCTCAACGTATATACTCAACGAAGTTTTTAATCTACAGACTTGAAATTTGGTATATAGTGTATCCAGACACGAGAAAAAATTAAATTGGTTTTAATCTGGAAAGAACAAGTTGCTCAGGGGTCAAAATTGGGCGGTCATTAAATTTTTATCTGTTTTTTAACTATTTCTTGATTGCGTATGCGCGAATCGTTCAAATGATAGCGTCTTTATGTATGGAATAAATAGCTTTGAATGCGCTATTTAAAGAACGTGGGAAGCTGGCCTAATGGCTTCCGTACTTGACTCACTGTCTTTAGATTTTGGTTTCGATCTCAAGTAGAGTATTTTTTTCTAACACGAAGTTAGCTGTATTTTCTTTTACTTTATTTTTTAAAGGAATTTAACATTACGTTTGAAATCAGGCAACACAGTAAACCTGCGAGTTGTCAATAATTCTGACACACTTCTCTCTTGTCACTTGACTCGACACTGACTGAGAATCTAAACCAGAAACACTTTCACTTTGGTTGGCAACCTTCACATGGAGTACTTACTACCGATGTTTGTTTTTTTTTGTAGAAAAAAATTTTAACTAGAAAACTATCGAAGAAACAGATGCCAACAATAGAATCATCTGATTCATGGAAAATGAATGAATGATGGCCTGCTTCAGTTCCGGAAGTCTGGGGATGTTTTTTTTTTTTTGAGATAACGCCACATATAAGGATCTGAGCGTTATGGTTTTATTCCTTATCACACCTACTGATGAGACAATCACTTAGGCGTTCCTATGGTATTAAGTAGCAATAAAACAAAAACTGTTAGACATTCAGGAAAGAAATTTGATGGACAAGTGATACATACACTGAATTTTCTTTGTACCAAATATAGTTCAATGGAAGAAAAGATTGTACATTCTGTTTAGATCCCAGGAAGGAGATATCTATGTATATTATAAACTGAAATGTCAGCACTATAAAATATTTTTTGAAATACTGAATTAAAAATCATTGTTAACGGTTGATTCATATAACGGAACAATGTCAAAATATTCGATACCTCCGTTCAGCCTCACGAGATAACGGATACCCCTTGTATGGGTAGCTGTGCATGTGATTGTGAGATAAAGATTGCGCAATCTCCAACTACACCTCTGCTGAATCGGCACTGCTTGAATCCTGTGACAACAGTCACGGAAACAAGCGACCAAGGGTAACGTGTGCGACGATCAAAACTCGAAACCCGACCGACAGAACACGAAAAGACGACTTATGCTCAATTTCAACTGCATTTTAATTTGCATGTGTCGAATTTGAACATATAAACAGTCCGTATTTTTGGATTGGAGAAAAGTTGTTTTTTTGTTGTTTTTTTTTTTTTTTTTTTGCTCACTCGGAGTCATTTTGTACGTACTTCGCGTGTTATGGGGAAAAAGAATAATGGAGGTTTTTTTTCGTGCGGTTAACTCGCGTGTCAGAGGGAGAAAAGAACGACATATTTTTTTTTTATTTTATTGTGTGTGTGTGTGTGTGTGTGTGTGTGTGTGCGAAACGATATTCGGCAGTTAAAAAATTTAATTACAAGACTTCAAGTGGCAAGAAAAGGTCAGGCGACTGAAACAATGCCGAGATAAGGGAAGAGCACTTACGGTCACCCATTTAGTACTGACCAAGCTCAATGTTGCTTAACTTCGGTGTTCTAATGGGAACCGGTGTGTCAACATGATTATGCCGTGTAAATCAAAATAAACTATTAAAAAAAAAAGCAATATAAATAATCTGATCGATCAGTTCGACTGGGTGAAATAACTATTACCCGCAGATATAATCTGCGATTTCTGTGGAACATTAACCTCCATTCAAGTGTGTGGAAAAAAGAAAAATGTAAATTTAATGCGATAATACTTGCAAGCTGACAACACATAACCAAGATTGGCTCATTAATAAACGTATATGCAAGTAAAAATTATCCTATACATTGCTGAATTAAGATAATTGTTAACAGCTGGTTCTTAGTAATAGAAAGCAACTATCACCTTTCTATTTCAACCCTTCACTCTCGTTCGAATATTCTGTTCATTAACTCAGCGATCGACACCGGCTGACGAGTTTTATAGAGAGAAAACACTTACTGTATGAATGCCACTGACGTTGCTGTATCGGCGCCAGACTGTTGAATACAGTATCTGCTTTCGTAAAAAAGATCTCCATATAAATATTAAATAATAGAAAAGAATAATATGCATTTAATAATCTAAGCATTATTTAATTATATTTTAAACAAAAGAGATTATTGTAAATATAATAATAATTTATTCTTTGGTTTATAATGTTTGGATTATAATGGATATTATTATAATGGATATTATTATAATGGATATTATTATTATAATTATAAAAGATAGACTTTTTATCACAGCCTGACTCAACAGATAGATAAATAGGCGATAGAAAACGATATTAATGTTTGCATAGAAATACTTTTTATTTTGGGTTGGTCTAAAACAGAATTAAAACAGCTAAGAGTCCCTCTTTATAAAGAGCTATATCCATGGTAGATTGACCATATATATATTACTCCTTATTGGAATTTTTTTATTTTTAAGATGAGCAGTGTATGTTAGTTTTTTATTTTATTTCGGACTATTAGTCTCATCTTATCTTTTATTGGTGCACAACGTTTCGGCCAACTTCCTCTGGCCTTCGTCAGGTGGTAACCGTGACGGATAGGAACTTCGAATCTCCTAACTGCATTCTCAGCCATCACTGCCATCCGTAGTTGTTGTCGTCTCACCACATTTTTTTACCAATTACCTCTGGCACGCTTTGGGTGGGATTGAAACCGCTATCTTCAGACAATGTTCATCTGGAACCGTAGAGATTCAACGTCTCTATCAACTGCGCCAACAACTACGGATGGCAGTGATGGCTGAGAATGCAGTTAGGAGATTCGAAGTTCCTATCCGTCACGGTTACCACCTGACGAAGGCCAGAGGAAGTTGGCCGAAACGTTGTGCACCAATAAAAAGATAAGATGAGACTAATAGTCCGAAATAAAATAAAAAACTAACATACACTGCTCATCTTAAAAATAAAAAATTCCAATAAGGAGTAATATATATATACCAATCGGTACGGACCCGACTATGGAAGATCAGATAATAAATAAATGTGGATTTATAAGATCAAAGAATCCAACCTTGATCGCCCTTCGGGGCCCGTGGCGCAGTTGATAGAGACGTTGAATCTCTACGGTTCCAGATGAACATTGTCTGAAGATAGCGGTTTCAATCCCACCCAAAGCGTGCCAGAGGTAATTGGTCAAAAAATGTGGTGAGACGACAACAACTACGGATGGCAGTGATGGCTGAGAATGCAGTTAGGAGATTCGAAGTTCCTATCCGTCACGGTTACCACCTGACGAAGGCCAGAGGAAGTTGGCCGAAACGTTGTGCACCAATAAAAAGATAAGATGAGACTAATAGTCCGAAATAAAATAAAAAACTAACATAGATTGACCATGTAGTTGAATTGAGAAGGATAGCAAAATACGTTTCGTCCAAATGATGACCTAATCGAACTGCCCAGGTAGTCAAATAAACTTGTGTGTTGTTATTGTCACAACGTTTCGGCCGTTTTGCCCTCCGGCCTTCGTCAGGTATTTTGTATCGAACTGGGGAACCGTTTGTTAGGAGTCTCGAACCCAACCCTTTATTATTATTACGGGGGTACCGTGTTCGGACTCCAGCTAGGCTTTGGGACATAGTTGCTGATTCTCTGTTTTCAATGTTATTTTTTTCACTGCCTTCGTTCAGGATTGAACTCAGCACCTTTGGGTAACTGTAAACTTTGATACAACGTCTAGGACCACTCGGCCATATGTCACTAGCCGATTGGTCCTAGACGTTGTATCAAAGTTTACAGTTACCCAAAGGTGCTGAGTTCAATCCTGAACGAAGGCAGTGAAAAAAGTAACATTGAAAACAGAGAATCAGCAACTATGTCCCAAAGCCTAGCTGGAGTCCGAACACGGTACCCCCGTAATAATAATAAAGGGTTGGGTTCGAGACTCCTAACAAACGGTTCCCCAGTTCGATACAAAACACCTGACGAAGGCCGGAGGGCAAAACGGCCGAAACGTTGTGACAATAACAACCAAGATGAGGAAGTCAGTCCGACAATCTCAATCAATGAAAACACCTCATCTCAAAAGTACAGACAATTACTAAACTTGTGTGTGTTGTAAAAAATAGTCCATTAATTGATACTCCTACGCTAAGACCTGATTTGCTGGCTTAGCAGTACATTTAACTATTTACAGAAAAAGAAAATAGCACATAAAAATATGTGACTGCTACAGAAAAAAATTAGGTAGCAATTATATAACAATAAATTATCTGCCTTTGAGGGGAAATTATTTTATAGACTAGAGTTATTTTCCTTGGTTCTGGAATCCTTGGGAAAAAGGTGTAGATTCTCAAAATATCGTTGGCCAACAATTACTAGGATTTTATTGAAAAAGTAAACTGACTTAATTTGAATTGCATGAAATACTATTTAATTATTGGAATTATTTTTGGAGATGAGTAATTTGTATGTTTTATTAATTATTTGCGGACTGTTGGTATCTTCAATAATTACTGCCTTCTATATTTGTTGTCGTCTCACCACATTTTGGCCAACTAATCCTCTGGCCGACTTTGGGAAAGATTGAAACCGCTATCTTCAGACAATGCTCACCTGGAACTGGAGAGATTCAGCGTCTCTATCTACTGCGCCACGTGCAACTATAAAGATGAGGAGAATAGTCTTCGAATAAATAAATAAAATAGCATGAAATATATTTGGACAAATGAGATCTTATATTGTCAGACAATTTACTTACAGATTTTATCTTATAAATAAATACATGAATAGAATAAATGGTTAAAAATAGCCATTAAATTTAATTTCTATATAAACCAGTACATTTTTTAATAAGAACTAGTAAGAAATTTCATTGAACAGCACCTAATAATAAACTAGTTATATATATATATATATATATATATATATATGTATATATTGTGAAACTAAAGGAGCTGCTGTATATATACGTATATGTATGTTTCTCTTTGTCTACGTAATGTGTGAGTGTATGTCTGCATATAAATGTGTATATATGCATCAATGTCTGCGTATAATTACATGTGTGTGTCCCTATTGGGTGTGATTGAGTTGGCTCCTTTTGTCTCACTTCTTATCCTATATTATTTAAGTATATATATGTGTGTATGCGCATTTGTACATCTATATATGCATATATTTGTATACGGATAATTATAATCATACATCAAATTATTAAACTATTATTTATGATCTGTAAACTTTTCTACCCATTTTTACACCCCTACAAATTTCAAATAAAATAAATAAATTTGAATTATCTTTTCCACACAATTATTTTCCTGTCTGGTTCAAATTGACCTCAACTGACCTACATTTATCTGTTTTAAAAATAGTTTGATAATGATGGTTCTCAAACTGCGTGCTACACATTTCTTACTCTTCTTTTCTCTCAACAATTTCTATATTTCTTTCCTCTGTTTCTTTCGTCTCTTCTCTGTTCTCTTTCTTTTTCATTTTCCTTTCTTTTTCTTACTCCCCTTCCCGCTTTTCTCAATTTCAATGTTTTATTGTTATACCTTTAATCTTTACTTCAACATTTCCATTTCCCTTATCCGTTAAAAACGTTTTAAAAAAACTTTTTTAAAAAATTGAACTTTACTCTTTTCTGGAAGCTTTGATTTACCCTGGACATATATAATTCTGTTTTCCCTTTCCTTATGGATTACCGATGAAAATATTTTGGACTTATTCTGTTCTGAATTTTAAGTTAATAATAAACTTTTCATATATGTGACGTGTATATATATATATATATATATATATATATATATATAT
>NC_136484.1:166117490-166157490 GCF_053919585.1 Euprymna scolopes | reverse complement strand
ATTAAAATTCTTCCACGCGTCTGAATATTCTATATACCAAATTTTATGTCTGTAAATCAAAAGTCCTTTGAGTTTTTAGGTTGAGAAGTGTTCTCACACACGCACATTCTCACTTATATATATATATATATATACATATATATATACACATATATATATGTATATATATATATATATATATATATATGTCACCTTTGTTTAATTTTAAACATAATTCTCACATTATCCACTTTTATAAGAATCTTAGTTTAATTTCTCACTTTGGTTTCTTTAATTTATATTTTGATTAAATTTATTTGACTCTATCCTACTCTGGTTGTTTCAGTATCTTGCATTTACTTAATGTTAGATTCTTTTGTCCATTTATGTCTCATTGAAATTACTCGGGTGTAATTTTATTACTTATAACGATTAATGAAACTAAAACTACTTCTATTTCTCCTATTTAATTATTTTACTTTCTATATTTTAAGTTGATGATCTGTTTTTTTACACAGGCATCACCACATTACCAAGGCCAAGAGGCCACTCGAGGATAAGGGTTCAAGAGTGTATAGTAGAAATTGGACAATATAATAATCAATTCGGTAAATTTGTTAACTTCTATTGAACGGCTCATCAAGAACTTGTTTACGTTAGACTTGAAGACAACCTTATTGTAGTCAGCCGGAAAGCAGGACAACGGAAGCCAATTCCACAGGCGTGCAGTTCTAAGAAAGAAGCTTTATTCATGGAATCTACGTTTAGGTCTAGGCACAGATAAAGTGTGGGGGAATTATTGATAGTGTTTTCACCTAAACGAGTGTTTCTTGTGACAGTTTGGCGAGGGGGGACCATAGACTGAAGCTCAGTCGAGCACTTGCCATGAAAATAACGATACATCAGAGACAAACTCGCAACATCTCTTCTGTGAGACAGAGGTTGCAAGGAAGAGAAAAGGACATGTAATTGATTTATTTATTACACCATTTTAAAATTTAGTATTAAATTTAACATTCTCTTTCCACACTTACATTTCACCCTCAATATATCCAGTAATTTTTTTTCTTTAAAATTTATTTAATCAGGTTGTAGGCCTGATAACAGGAATTTATGAAGACAGCTTTGTATAATATCTAACTTTTTGTTTACTCGGCTTATACTTTCTAGCTTTATCTACTATTAACAATTTTAATTCAAATTCTTTTCTGTTCTTACGTGGTTCCCAAACCTAACCCTCTAATGCAGTTGTATTCTAATTATTTTTAATAATTATTTTTGTTATATCCTTATTTCTATTTTTATCTTCATCCCGATTTGGTTCATTCTCTAGTTTACTTTTAAATGATGCAACATGGTCTTAATATCTGTCCCTAAAAAAATCCAGTTCTCCCGAGGTATATCTTTTTACTATTATCCACCTTAACTTCACATTCATATAGAATTTCAGAAATTAAGCAACTTCCCTCCAATGGACATTCGTTAGGTATTCTACAGTTACACTTTCTCACCAAATTTAGTTCACCTGATCCAATTCTATTATTATTATTCACTAAATTGTTTATTTTACCATTATTAGAACCTATTATATTATTAGCTAGATTGGCAGCGGTTGAGAATAAAAATTTAATCAGTATATATGTATATATAGTATGAGGGAGCTAAAAATAATATCGAAAAAGATGACAGTAGAAAACAATAATTTATAAAAGGATACGAAATTGAGCTCATATTTTATTAATAACATATTTGAATCTCATCACTGTGTTCTTTCGTCTTTTTTTTTATAACAATTAGTATTACCTCCACCATTTAAAACTTTCTAAAATGTATTTCAAATGAACAGAAATTGTTTTTTATGATTAAATAACACAGTGGATACCTAATGTTTTACACTGTCGGTTTAAGAAAGAGATCTTTTGTATATTTATTTTATATATACTTTGCAGTTTAAAGAAGACATCATTTGTCTTGTAACAGGAAATGACCCAGAAACGGATGGCATATATATATATATATATATATATATATATATATGTATATATATATATATATATGCATCCAATTGCGAAATGTAATTGTTCCAAGAAAAGTTAAAAGTATCTATTCAGTCAGGGAATCTTTAAATTGAAAAGAATTCTATGTAAAGAAATGTAGTATTAATCCAGAAAGGATCAGCAGTGGTTATCCTCTTGTGTCAAGATGAAAAGTTATGATCGAAAAATTCAAACAGATTCAGTGTATTTCATACAGTGATTCTATAGTACCGAATTGGTTTATTTTTATCAGCCTTAGCTATAAATATAATCATCCAAATCTTCATGATCATACCCAGTACTGGTAGAAAGTACCAGTTAAGAATTCGTTCTTTACAATCAGCACGAGAGATACGGGCCAGGAACTGGTCCAGTGTCTATCAAACTGAGATACGCCGCCTGGGTGCTTCCAGCAGGGTGTTCACTCTAGCAGACCGTGCCGCGCGGTTTCCAGTTGGGGCAAGTTTATTGTTGAATGAAGATCCCCTACCGGAAAATGATGATGAGGATGTCCAGGCAATTTTTGCTAAGTCAGAGTGCCCCTCTTTAGGGGCACTGGCTGGATATCCCCACTTTCTGACCTTGTGTCACCTCTTGCTAAGGTAGAGAGCAAGTAAATATCTACCCAGTACTGTGATTCCAAGAATACTGCAACAATTTAGTCGTTTTCTATTTGCACCACCGTATATGCCAATTTATCTTCTCAAATATCTCCATTTTTTACGAGTTATTCCTAAGTTACCGAGAAAAATAGTTTATTCTGTGTTTTCGTGTTCATAAACAATTTAAATATATTTTCAAATATGGATTATTCATAAACCATTTCAAAACGATTTGACATCTTGAGAGCTATGTATTCCAGGAATTTAATATAATGATCCGACTTATAGAATTATATTTGACAAATTTATTTGGAATTAAATAACGCATAGATCGCTGATATATCATTAAACACACAATGGAAACAATTTCCCTAAACCCATATCTGTGCTTACCTAAACTATAATTTCATATTACCCTTTGTCATATTCGAGGAAAACTACACCGTCCTAACAGTAGGACACATACACTTTCCGTTATCTGTTATGTGTGAGGAAAATATGTGTTTCTTTTATTAATAATAAGAGTGATGAGCAAGCTGAAAGATCCAACAGAAATGCCCTGCCTCAGTGGAGACAAATTATTTCCCTCTCTGTTTGGAGGTTAAACGCAAGATCAGTTGTGCTTTTTAGAAACCAATGCACTCTGGTTTAGAAACACGCCTGAGCAACCAACTTGGAATTACCTGGTGTAGAGTCCTCAGGCAATTAACAATAAACTATCAATCTTCTCAAATTAAGGTAAAGCCTTAGAGGATATACAGAACCATACCGCAGTTCGATAGTAAAAACGCCACCGACTGTGTTAGAAAAAAATATATTAGAAAAGCATTTCATCCAAGCCATGAAAATTGTTAAACAAAATGTTTTTACTATAGGCTTTAAAAGTAAAGGTACAAGATTCAATTTGAAATTTATTTATCTTCAACGTACACTTTTATATATTTTACAAAGTAAGGTATAAAAATTTAATACCTTACTTTGTAAAATGTGTAAAAGTGCACTTTGAAGATTAATAAATTTCAAATTGAATCTTGTACCTTTATTTTTAAAGCCTATAGTAAAAACATTTTGTTTAACAATTTTCATGCCTTGGATGAAATGCTTTTCTAACTTGTATCGTATCTTTTTAAGATTATATTTTATTTAATTTATTAATTTGGATTAAAAAAAAATGAATGTGGTTTTGCATGTATTTATAAAAACTCTTCTACTCCTTATTTCAGTTTGTATTTCTCCTCACACCGCAACTCATTTTTGCAACCATTTCTTTGTATTATTACTGGTCTGAATGTTCTCTCTGTTTCAGTTTGTATTTTTCCTCACACTACAGCTCTTTTTGCAACTCCCTCTTTATCATACATGTCTGAATAATGAGAAAATCTGATTTTTTTAACAAAAACATTAAAATAACTTTTTTAGATAAAAATTATTTAAACTTCTTTCAGAATAGAAAATCTTACAATTTAATAAGGAACATATTTCATATAGGTTTCATTAAGAATATTCAGTAGATAACGATAAAAATAGAAATGAAAATTTCAACAGGACTGTATAACTGGTTACGCTCAATAGTAGTCCTCGCCAGCGAAAGTCTTTTTATTATTATTATTATTATTATTATTTTTATTTTTATTTTTTTTACTTTTTTTTTAAAACATTTTGTGTCTTGCTCTTTCGTGCGAGGACTAATTCTTTCAATATTATTTCCAAAGTAAAATAAAATATAAATAAATAAAATAACATAACTGGTCGCTTATGTTAATTTTTATGTTTATTAAATGGACGTTTTTTATTGGTTAAAATTAATAGCTGTCTTATGCACTTGTATTAATTAAGTAGATGTTTTTTTAATCAATCTAAAAAATTCTTTGTAAAGAAAAGATTTTACTTTCAAAATGCGTCGCTATTACCAACGTTTTTAAAATGAAGAATCCATTTCAAAACAGCTATATAACAAAGAAAAGAGAAGAGAAGACCAAAGCTAAGTGTTTTTAATAGTACTTTATTTGAGTATATATCTATATTGCTTTAAATATGGACAATGATTTAACTTGGCAAAAAGTTCCGTTTCCTTATGAAGGTGTTAAAAATTCTTATCTGGATTTGTTGGTGATCAAATCCCAAAATATAACGATCCTAACGTATTTCGAAGGAAGGTTTAATTTTCTAATCGAATAATTTGCAATAATGTAAGCTATATATTTTTTTTTGTAAAAAACAGCAGCTTATTCATTAAATATTTCAATTTTTAGAAGTGGATATTCTGTTCATTTTCATAGCAACCTCTACTACCAGAAATGTGAATTTGTCTGGCATGGAACCTCCATAGACAGGGACACTTTCTTTTCCTTGGCAATTTTTTCTATTGAATATTGCGAATTCCTGTGACAGCGATTTAAAATAGGTCTTAAACTTGAAATTGCTAATAAGGCCGCCATGACCAAATATTCCGCCCATAGTATTGATAAAAAGAAAAAGAGGAGGCGAAAGTGTTTCCAACTACATTTACGAAGTGATGAAAAAAATTTAATCCCAACACTAGAATTTCCAGAAACGCAATGTCAATTATGAAGCTTTATGGTGTTTTTGAGAGAATTGATAATGAAGCCAGTCATTTGATAATTTCAACGAGAAATTCAGACAGCCGTTTCCCTCTTTCTCCCAAGCGAGTTGGCCACATAGGCTATTTTCGAGGAAACCAAAGCTATCGCCATATACACCAATTCCTAAACCGTTAAGAAAACGATGAATTCATGACGACTTAAAAAGAATTCCTTTTAAAGGCTACTCTATTAATTTTTTTTCCAGTTTCATAACTTAAATATTTGTTTTGTGTGCACCGCAACTGCAACAGTTCTATTGTATTATCCTTTTTTTTTTTTTTTTAAAGGAAAAAGATGAGAATTTTTTCTAACTACATTTCAAAAGTGATTAGGTGTTATAGCTTCATTAAAAGAAAAACGTTATAATTCTTGCTTACGTAATTACGTGATCTTCTTTAAATACACTCTTTTCATTCTTGTATTGTTTTGTCCTCTTTCTCCAGTTAAATTATGTACAACCCAGTTGAATAAAGCCTTCATAAGGTATTTCTTTTTATTTTAAGTACAGCACACTACAATAGGACACTTTAAACGTGTTTTCATATGATCAGAGCCTTACAAATAATTCTGTTTAATTGCCGCTACTAAGGGATTATTTCTAAAACAATGTGACGATTCAGTTTCGTTTCTGTCTTTTCGTCCGCATATTTTCTTAAACTATTTTCTTAAGATAATTTAAACATGCTTAAAACTGACAAAACTAGCTAAACTCCTTTAGGAGAATATATTTTCTTAAAGCAGAATCGAAGTTTCACTTTGTATAAAAATGACGATCGCATTACATAGCTTTATACACATCACACCTGAAAAGATAAAATAAGGATTAATTGCAAGCCAATCCTGTTTCTCAAAGCAATATTAATCCATGTCGGTTCTCAATAAAATCTTATTGATCAGCATATTTCTAACTCTTCGAAACGATTCGTAATATTTCTAGTGAACCCATAGAAACAGTGCGACTTCCTTTTAAAATAGAAAACATTCTAATGCACTATAAGCATTGTCCATACTGAATCTGAAGACTTTGCTGGAGATCGAGTGCCTATCTATAGAATAAAAGTCGTAACGTTTCTATGTGTAAACAATATCTAATTTACATTTTTTTTTTTGTTAAAAAAAAAAAAAAAAAAAAATTCTAGCTTTTTTTTTTTTTATAAAGTCCTAAGTTTATCTACTCTAGAGAATAATTTCCGGCATTTTTTTTTATCGTTAGTTGCCGGCATTTTGTTTGTTTTAAAACGTTCAGCTTTGTAGCAGAAGGGCTGGACGGATAATACGGAATACAGACAAAAAGACAGGAGAAATACAGACAAAATACATAAAACACGAAAAGCAAATTTAAAACAATGTAACAAAACATTTAGGATTAGTTTAGAAAAAAAAAAAATAATAAATGCCGGTTTTGTTTTGTTGTAGTTTTACAAAATCTGTACAATGAGGCGTTTTAAAAATATGATTTGTTAAAGTTGAGAATATAAGGCTTTAATTACTCACCAAATATTTTTACTTCGTACAAAACTTGCTAATTAACCATTAACAAATTTCCCACAAGACTGGCTGTTGTTTATATAGGTGATTGTATTATCGCAGTTTTGTGTCTTCAACAATTTCTCCCGATTAAAACTATAGTTATTAAGCCTTAAAAATATAATACTAACGTTTCCTACTATAACGTGCGCATAATACAGTACACGATTTAATAACCTAATTTTAACATATACTGAATCGTTGTATTGGACTCTGGGTTATACAGTTTAAGAACAGTGCAGAAGGTAATATCCTAATCAGTAGATACAACCATATTTTTTTTTACAACACAAAGCAATTTTAATCAGTTTATACTAAAACAATGTTGCTATAATACATTTAGACATTGCTTGTCTAATTCCTACCGACTGTTTTTGCGTTAGCAGACAATTGAAATACTTGATTCTTAAGCATTTTAATCTTGTTCCACTCCATTCAAAATCTGATAGTGTAAGTTATATTAATTTCAAAATACCACTCGAGAATAAATATTGTTGCAGTATATTAAATAAATATTGTTGCAATTTTTTTTTTTTTTTTTTTTACAAGAGTCACCACTTATCAAGGCCCCGGAGGCTAATCGAGGATAAGGGTTAATGAGTGTACAGTAGTCAATGGGACAATATCGTAATAATCGTAAGAAGTGGAAATTTGGTAAATTGGATTACTTAAGAGGGCGGCTTATCAACCATATCGTAGTATTGGAAAGCAGGAAAACGAAAAAGTTCCACAGGTGTGCAGCTCTAAGAAAGAAACTTTGTTCATGGAATCTACGTTTAGGAACAGATAAAGAGTAGGGGAAATTATTGACAATGGTTTCAGATAGACGAGTGTTTTTCATGAAAGTCGGGTGAGGTGGAATCATAGATTGGAGCTCAGATGAACACTTGCCATGGAAATAACAATAAAACAGAGACAGGTTCGCAAAGTTTCTTCTGTGGGAAAGAGGTTGCAGTGAAGAGAAAAGGGTATCCCTTACTAGGCTACGAAGTCTTTGAACTCTGTCAAGGTAGATCGTGCCCAGATGTGGCAACAGTACTCCATCCTTGGATACAGGTAGAGAATTGCGCCAGCAATGAGATACCTACTGGAGGGATAGAAGGATCCCACCATTTTTCCAGCAGCATTGGCAACAGATTTGATGTACATGTTCCATAATGAGATCAGGAGTAAAGGTCAGAGTAGAAGCTTGTCAAAACATGGAACTTCCCCAAGACGAAAGCCATTCATTTCAATTGATGCCAGATAGGGATCGGAGCGTTGATGATGGAAAGATAGAAGCTTGGTTTTAGATGCATTAAAATCAACCATTGTACCACGTGCTCAAAACCAGAGGAGAGAGAACTTGGTTATTTACGGCTTTTGAAGTGTTGCTATAGATGGCAGTGTTGTCAGCATAAATGTCTACAAATGATCTTAGGATATGATGAAGAGAGTTGGGCCCAGGATTGACTCCTAAGGGACTCCAGCATTAATAGTGAGCTACTGATTTCTGCTCATCAACCACTACTCTTATGAACCTATAAGAGGGAAATGATTTAATAATTAAGAAATTTTCAGCTATACCGTAGCTGGAAATATTGTGGAGTAAACGTCTATGCCATACTCTATCAAAGACCTTTGATATGCCAAGAACAATTGCTCTAAAATGGAAACTTCCATCGAGAGTTTCACTCATCTTCTAAGATAACTGTTAGCACACGTGCTGTAGATCTAGCAGAACGGAAACCATACTGCATGTCACTAAAAGGTTATTTTTGCTGAGGTGGTTGACTACTTCTCTATTTAACAGATTCCAGCAACTTACTTATGATGCATAGGAGACTACTAGTCTGTAATGAGAGGGAGACGACCGATCACCTGAGTTCTTAAATACTGGACATACTGATAAGGTGTTCTAGGGCATTGGGACAGCTTTGTAAATATGGAGGCTTTTTTTAGCACAATAATAGGAATGTCGTTAGGGCTAGTTGCTTTACTGAAATTAAGGTTTTTGATTAGCTTGGCAACGAGTTTGGCTTTGTTCTATGCTGACGAGATTGCCCCAGGTTTATTGATGAGTGTTGAGATAGCGCACACACGTCTATTCAGGACTCTGTTTGTTATTTATCAATACTAGTGGGAACCAAGCCGCTGCTCAGCTACTTTGGACTTAACGGACTGTGCATACAACTCTCTCGCGTTCCTTATTAATCTTTTACAGTGGTTGCTGACAGTCCTGAAGGCGGCTTCATTCTCGGTACATCTATTACGTTGGAAGCAATGAAAATAGTGATTTCTGTGCGCAATGGCAGCAGCACATTCGGGAGAGAACCATGGCTGACTTAGGTTTTTGCTGGAAATTTTGGAGGGTATGAAGCGATCTATACATACAATTAATCATTCCGTCAGGTCCGATACTATAGAGGATACGTTCATTTTAAACATGGAACGTAGAGGTAAATCTGATATAGATGTACGAAAGCTATCCCAGTCAACCACAGAGTATCGATATACTGTACGATATTGAAACACAAAACGAATAAACGAGTAAAATACTTTCTTAACAATGAAGGCAGATATGAGAAAAGGGAGGGAGGGGGTTGTTGGCTCGCTCACTTTCTCGCCTCTCACCCCTTCTCTATCTCTCGCCTTCGCCTGTTAGCGACACTTATTTTTATTTTTATGCTTTTAAAATTGAACGAGTTTTTGTTTTATCTTAAACAGCTTTAACACTCCATACAAACACCATCGTTCACGCGAATTGGTTTATTTCTTTTGATTCCATTACGCTCTTGTTATAAAGATAAATAAATTTGTATAAAAGCTACCAAAATAATAGTAATCCATACCAATACTAACACATATAATACCTTTCAATATCAATACTTGCGCATATAATAGTTATCCAAATCAATATTCACATATATAATAGCTGTTTATATTAATACTTACACATATAATTCTCTCTCCTCTGATCTTGAGCACGTGGTACAATGGGAGAAGAGGTGGCTGGTCACTTTTAATGCATCCAAAACCAAGCTTCTATCTTTACATCATCAACGCTCTGATCACCATTTGGCATCAATTGAAATGGATGGCTCTCGTCTAGGGGAGGCTCCATGTTTTGACAAGCTTTTGGGTTTGACCTTTACTCCTGATCTGAAATGAAACACGTGCATAAAATCTGTTGCCAGGGACGCTGGGAAAATGGTTGGATCCTTCTACCGCTCCAGAAGATATCTCACTACTGATGCAATTCTCTAGCTGTATAAAAGCCAAGTACGTCCAAGGATGGAGTACTGTTGCCATATCTGGGCAGGAGCTGCTACAAACAGCCTATCCTGCCTTGACAGAGTACAAAATAGACTTCGTGGTTTAGTGGGGGATGCCCTTTTCTCTTCCCTGCAACCTCTCTCCCACAGAAGAGACGTTGCAAGCCTGTCTTTGTTTTATCGCTATTTCCATGGCAGGTGCTCGTCTGAGCTCTAATCCCTCGTCCCCCTCGCCAATCTTTCATGAGAAACACCCGTCTGGGTGAAACTACTGTCAATAATTTTCCCCACTCTTTATCTGTGCCTTAATCCAAACGTAGATTCCATGAGCAAAGCTTCTTTCTTAGAACTGCACGCAAGTGGAACTCTCTGCCGCTTGCCTGCTTCCCACCTGACTACAACTTGGACGTCTTCAAGTCCAACATAAACAAACTCCTGACAAACCGCCCCCTTAAGTAAGACACTCTATCAAAACCCCCAATACTAATGATTACTACAATACTATCTCATTGATTACTGTACACGGAATAACCCTTATCCCTGAGTGGCCTTCGGGCCTTGATAAGTGATGACCCCCATAAAAAATATAATAGCTATTTTTAATCTCTTTATATGAATAAGTTTGTTTTAATCTTTTGTTTACATTAAAATTAATGAATGAAATGTTTATTAATTTTGTTTTTGTTTTAAGTAACGAACCTTGCCAATCGATAGGTAGTACATATGTAACAGAGCGAGGACGAACGTGTGCAAATGCATGCGAAATGACGTCACTGCAAGGAAAACGGCTATAAAAAGGAGATAGCATGTTAGAAAAAACGGTCACCTTAGAGACAGGGGTGACGTCACAGCCGCAACGAGAAGTCACACGTTTCAGGAGAATTAGGAAACGTTGTTACAAAAAAAGTAGTCCAGTTATCAATTTTTCTTATGTTCATTGCGACGAACTTCGCTACAACGTGTGTAAATGTGTACATTTAAAAATATTAAGTATTACTTACAATGTTTTAAATGCAATAAATACATTGCGAAATTTGTTTGATTTCGAAATATGAAAAATCTTAACTACGTTTTGTAATTAAAAAAATATTGCATTGATATTAAAGAATACATTACCAATAAATAAATAAATGGGATGACGTGACCGAAAATCGAAACAGAAACCTTGAGATTTTCAGTTTGAGGTTCTACCAACTGACATTTTTGGACTTTCTTATTAATAGAACTTGAAACGCTAGCTTGACCAAGCAATAATATATTTGGCCTGTTACTTGCCTCTACATAGCCGCACACTGGAACGCTTAATGTGGACAAATCTTAAGATTTTATATTTGATAGCAGAGGATATTAATGGAAGGCCAGTGAGTTTTTGCAGTTCTGAGTTATTGATCCGATCAAATAAATAAACATACCTGTACTACCTTATTTGTTTTTAAATCGAATATCAACTGAAATAAGAATGTTTTTATAAATATCCCCAACCAACTTGATTAGTAGCAAAATCTCACCCCTTCACCGTAGAGATCCGTAGATGCCGAGAAAACATATTCTAATAGTTTATTTCATCGAACTATTATACTTTGGAATTCTATTCTGCTCTTCTGCTTTCCTGGCTGTACTGACATGCAAAAATATAAATTTAATGTCGCTGCTGGACCCCCAACATAGCGTTTCATGTAGATATGGTCTCAAACAGCAGCCTATTATGTACAAATTGCAATGTCTTTTTTTTTTTTTCGATTGAATAAGCGTAAAAAAGATTGTTTTATTTATTAAAAGATTATTTTATTTTTTATTTTATCTGAATATAACTGACTAGTAATATGAAAATATCGATATACGTGGGTATTGATATGGATAGATATTATGTGAGAATATTCAACGCTATTTAGCTCTAAATCGATAATCCGAATAACTTATCTTTATCTATAAGAAAATAGCAACATTTGAAAAGCCTTAACCATTTTCCTACAAACATTCTCTCTCCCTTCCCATCGCCCCATCTCTCAGTCTCCTCATCTTCCACTCTGCTTCACAAATGCCAATCAATCGATCTTGATTTTTCGACATTTGCGTAGCTCTGAGCAAAACTGCACTCCAACCCGTTTTGAACTCTGCAGAAAAAGTAATGATTTAAGCCTTTTTTTATATAACGGCATTTTATTTTATTTTCTTTAAAACAAGTATTTGTATATTTTCTGTTTCCTGCTTTTTTTTCCAAGGTAAAATCAATTTGAGGAAAAAAAGCAACCGAAACTGATTTTTCTTACGGACTTTCATCATCGATCTGTAGCATTCTCTGATTTATAGGAGAGATGTGTGTTTGCCAATCTGGCTTTATGTCCGCGACGACGTCTTCGCAATAGATAGAAAAATCATTTACTTTTACTAAAAATCACAAAATCCTCGTATTTGTATTTCTTCTCATAACGTAACCGCAAGGGATTATAAATCCTTCATCGGAATTGATTCCGTTCTATATTTGTTTGTAACCGTAACCACGTTACAATTTTCCTAAGTTTTTTTTTTTTTTTCATCTTAGTTCGGATAATCTTATTTTTAAATTTCAATCATCTTGTAGCTTGAAGACAAAAGTCAAAGTTAAAAACAGATGCTTTTCACACTTCATTTTGTTGTTTCTTATTTTTGGAATCCTTCGAGATAAGGTTTCATAATTTGGACATTCATTACTTTTACAGATTGTTATCCTCATCTTCATAGTTGTTGTTTGACTGCGGGACCTGTGGTGCAGTGGATAGACTTTAGTCTCTACAGTTCCAGGTGGGCATTATCTGCAAATAGTCTTTCAATTAGTGTTGGGGCGATTAATCGGAATCGGAATTCGAAAAAATCGGAACTTTTTGGAGTATTGGAATCGGAAAAATGTGTGCCTATTTTCCGATGCCAAAAACGATTCTTCTAATTGGTTTTTTATTTGATTTTCTGTAAATAACATTCTTTCTACTGCTGATATTAATACTAAAATATTGATTTTAAATTATTAGTAAAGCTAAAATCGATAGATCATCCATCACAAGCCTATCTTTACGTTTGAGAAAACATCTACACATTTAACATGTTTTTTACGGTAATCGTGAAAAATAACTTTATATTTAAATATTTATAAAGAATCGCAATCAGTAATTGTATCGGAATCGGGAATTTAATACGGAATTGGTAATTGTATCGAAATCGGAAAAAGTATTGGAATCGTCTCATCCCTAGTTTGAATCATTAATAAGCAGGCCAGAGGATTAGCTAAAACATTCTGGAACAACAATTATGGAACGCAGTAATTACTGGGGATAAGTTACAGGACTCGGCATTCCTATCCCGTCACGTTTAATTACCCGAAGAAGGCCAGAGGATGAGTTGATCTAAACGTGGCGAAACAACAACTATGAAGATGAGTATAACAGTTCGCAAAATGAATACGGTTTTTACCCTGTTTGATACCCGAAAAGGCATTTCAAAAGTGTATTCAAATCTCCAGTGTTCTAATTTTCTTATTGGTCGCGATCATAGAATTCTTCATTATTTTCTTTTTCGTTATTTTTTATTACTTCTGCCAATGCGCTTATGTTTACAGCCGAGTTTGTTTTTGTTTGTTAATGTTAGTATTCACACAGATTAATGTTCTCGTTGCTTGACCAATCGTCAGCAAACTTGATGAAAATATCGATTACGATTTAACTTATAACTGATTTAATTTTGGAATGTCTAGGTCAAAGGAAAATGTCATAGAAAGGGTGAAAGGTCCACTTTTAATGAAAACTTTGATTCCGCTTTTCATAAAGACCCATGCTTTGCACGTATTATAACTAGGGCTATGACAACAGCATATTCTTTTCATTGTTTTGACTCTCGATTATATATCCGACACAGTTAGACACGGTTAATCAACCGAGAACCACATCACTCTATATAAAAGCATATAAGATGTCAACGGATACACACTCGAGAATCAAAATAATGAAAAGAATATGCTGTTGTCCTAGCTCTAATTATAACGAATCAAGTCCCACATCTTATACGATCCGACGATCGACACCGAAAATGTCACTCAAGGTCAAAATCTTTATTCAATTTTAAACCCCGATTTTTTAAGATTTCATGTATAGATCAGATATTCTTTCATGGCGGTAATCACCATGCTATATTTTAGCCTGATAAATAGTTTCGAGTTATCAGTTCCATAGCATTACTTCAAGAATATTCCATACAGTATAGTGGGTAAAGTATAGATAGAATTTTGTATACGTCTGTCTGAAAACCTATGAATGCGCCAGTCACAAATAACCGATGTTCTTGTTATTTTTACAATTTAATTTAGTATGTATGTGTGGAACATTACAGACACAACTAGAAAATTTATTAACATACAGTGATAAATTGTTACGAGAACAATTCGCAAAGGATAGGGTGAAGTATGCGAGTTAAGTCTAGAATAAAAATTTGTCATATTGCAATAGATTGATATTAATGAGTGAATAAAAAAAAACGGATAAAACTGTTATCCTAATGTGTATACATGTATACGCGCTTCTTCTGTAGTTTAGCATTACCGTATGTGGATCTATAAACGAGGTTACCGGTTAGAAGAGAACGGTATAAAGAATTTTTTTTAAATACTTTTTAACCAGCTCTCCTCTTCTCTTCTCACTTTCCTCCCTCCCTCTCTCTCTCCTTTCACTCTCTCTCTCTCCTTTCACTCTCTCTCTCTCCTTTCACTCTCTCTCTCTCCTTTCACTCTCTCTCTCTCCTTTCACTCTCTCTCTCTCCTTTCACTCTCTCTCTCTCCTTTCACTCTCTCTCTCTCCTTTCACTCTCTCTCTCTCCTTTCACTCTCTCTCTCTCCTTTCACTCTCTCTCTCTCCTTTCACTCTCTCTCTCTCCTTTCACTCTCTCTCTCTCCTTTCACTCTCTCTCTCTCTCCTTTCACTCTCTCTCTCTCTCCTTTCACTCGCTCTCTTTCCTCCCTCTCTCTCTTTCCTTCCACTCTCTCTCTTTCCTCCCTTCATCTATTTCTTTCCCCCTTTCTCTCCCTTTCTCTTTCTCTCTTCCTTCTCTTATAATATTTCTGACTAAACTGTGAAAGTAAGATTTTTTTTTTTACATAGGCATCACCACATTATCAAGGCCCAGAGGCCACTCAAGGATAAGGGTTAAAGAGTGTACAGTAGAAATTGGACATTATAGTAATCATTAGTAATGAAAATTTGGTAAAGTTGATAACTTATATGGAACGGCTCATCAAGAACTTATTTACGTTAGACTTGAAGACAACCATATTGTAGTCAGCCGGAAAGCAGGAAAACGGAAGACAATTCCACAGGCGTGCAGTTCTAAGAAAGAAGCTTTGCTCATGGAATCTACGTTTAGGTTTAGGCACAGATAAAAAGTGGGGGGAATTATTGATTACTGCAAATTGCACAAATAGAATAACCTTTACATTGGATTAGCTACTATACAAAACGTCATAATGTTTTTACATGACTAATTTTTTTCTTTTTTACACAGTGATCACCACTTATCAAGGCCCGGAAGCCACTCAGGGATAAGGGTTATTGCAAGTACATTACGTTAGTGTGGAGATTTGATGAAGTGTTTAATTAAGGGGGCGGTTCATTAGGAATTTGTTAACATTGGACTTGATGACATCCAAGTTGTAGTCCGGAGGGAAGCAGGCAGACTCATGGATTTTTATTAAATATTTTCTCAACTATCTGCATAATACGTACTTAGATGGCTGCGTGTGCTTCAAGCCTTGCGGTCTTGAATCAAGGTATTTACTTTGTTTATGTTCAGATTCTTTCTATTCACCTTATTTTGTCTGCCTTTCAACCAGTTGACGTTTATAATGCACTCAACGCAGATTTTGCATAATGTGACACTGGAATGCTTAATGTGGACAAGTAATCTTAAGATTTTATATTTGATGGCAGAGGATATTAATGGAATGCCAGTGAGTTTTCGCAGTTCTGGGCTATTGATCCGATCAAATAATTTATCAGTAATGAAGCGGATATGGCTTTGGAACGTTTATAGTTTTTGACGTAATTTTGCAATCCAGTTGACACCTTCAAATCCGTAGACTACATTTGTTTTTCTGTAACGGCAACCACGTCACAATTTTCCTAAGTTTTTTTTTTTTTTAAATCTAATTTCGGATAATTTTATTTTTAAATTTCAATCATCTTGAAGCGAAAAAAATCAAAGTTAAAAACAAATGCTTTTCACGCTGTTTGATACCCGAAAAAGCATCCTAAAATGTGTTTAAATCTTCAGTTTTCAAATTTTCTTATTAGTCGCCATCATAGAATTCTGCCTTTTCTCTTTTTCGTTATTTTTTATTACCTCTGTAAGGCGGTTATGTGTTCGGTCGAGTTTGTTTATTGGTTCGTCAATGTTAGTTCATGCAGAGCCTAATGTTCACATCGCTCGACCAATCGTCACTAAACTTTGTGAAAATAGCGATTATGATACATATGTGTTATAGATTTCAGTTTTAGTAGTGCCAGTTTAATCTGTTTGAAAATGGAGGGTTTAAATCATTAGGGAAATCAGATAAACTTCAGTAACCGATGAGTTCGGACGGAGGTTGATTGTTTTTATAAGAAATCAAAACTAATAGCTTTAAGTCATTTGAAATAAATGCAAAAAATAATTGCATGCTAACGATATGGTTAGATATTAAATCTCGCAGACCTGACCTGACGAATTCCTCTGTAAAATGAAACATACGTTTCTGTGTAGCTTACTTCCTATAAGAATATTTTCATGATCTCAGGTGTACCGGAGTTACCCGGGTATCAAATTTGCTAGAACTTTTGGCCATTATTACTGAGGACCCTCGTTTATTATTGCAAAGAATAGATACGGATTCTGAAACTATAGTCTTTTGCGCAATCCAATAGGAATAATGCAATTCTGAGCAACTGTGTTGATCACACAATATAATTTCGTTTACACACTGGGTTTTGTTAAATCATCGAAGTTAAACAACGTTGAACCTGGTCAGTATTAGAGGGTTACCATTTGAAAATATCATGCGCTGTATGTAGGCGGACGTCAACATCTCTCTGTAAGAACTACAAAAGCCTAACATCGTCATCTCCCCTAATGGGGGATATACAAGTGTCTGAGAACCGCTTGTGAATTTGATATTCCCATGAAACTTCTTCCGAAGGAGGAAAGCATTTCAACCTGCTTAGGATGAGTGCCACTTATTTTACATAAATAACAAGAAAAGTCTATGATGAAAGTAAAAATTAAACAAACTACATTAATCTACAAAAAATTCAAGAAAGAAGTATAATAAAGAAAATGACACTTAACCCATGGATTTTCAAAGATAAACTCCTTTTCATCATGGGATAAATCTTAGTAAAAAAAGATTACGCTAATTAGTGATACATATTCTTTTCTAATGTTTATCCTGTGATGAAAAGTGCTTGTATTTGGAAATTCATGGATTAAGAAATTTTCCTTATTATAATTCCTTGTTTGAATTTTTTGATTAATAAATATTCTAATTTATGCCATTTTTATTTTCCTCGTCTATTTTTCATATTTTTAATAGCTCTATTTAGTATATTGAGCTTTCCGTTATCTCAATGTTCTAATCTAAAGATATGATTGCATTTACAAAGATAAATAATATATTAGAAAAAGAGAGAATTATAAACGGCTAGTGATACTACCTGGCATGTTATTGGTCCTGGATGGCCTTTACCAAGTTTCTTTGAATGAGGAAGTTTGCAGGGAGTGTGAAAATCACGAGTCCCCCCCCCCTCAGCCGAATCTATATCTCGGCCATGATAAGATAAAATACTGTGTCTGGTATTCCCAAATGATCACTCATCTGGTACTGAACAGGCTTAGCGTTGCTGATCTAACGAGAACTAATGTGTCAATGCGATTCTGTCGTATTGCTTGTTAATTAAAAAAAAAAACTACTAACCAAACGTTTCAGTATAATAGCTACATGCATTCGCAAGTACAGCTTTGGTTTTATGAATTATTTTAAACTGTTCACATGCTTCTCTGATAATAATTGTCATTTGTTTAATTGAAAGTAATGCTTGCTTTGACGTTGTGAGAATCCCTTGTCACAGAGAAAGGATTGTGAAATTACACACACAACCGCTGAGTAAACACTTAGCTCCATTTATTGAGTCCAGTGCTGTGTCCTTTCAAAACGATGCGTCTTGCATAGCCAAGCTGCAAGTGATATCGAGTAGTTCATCTTTCATAGTGAAGACAGTTCATAAACGTACGATGAATCAGCAAACTGGTTTCAGCAAGATTAATGCATTGCTCGCTAAAAGTTAACTACAAAACATCTTTTATTTTTTACACCACATAGTCAAGGAAAGCGCCAAGAATTTACCCCCAAAGTCACTCCTCTTTTTATATGAACCCAGAATTGGGAGAAGGTGATGTGCGTAAACTCAACAGTGTAATTTCTAACAACGTAATAAATGAAAGAACTGAACGCCTAATTTATTAATTCCCATGTGATATCAATGCGTTAATGAATATGAAAGAACTCTTGACTCGTTCGCTTACACAAACCCAATAGCAACACCGACACAACTCCACACGGACTCTACAGTAACTAATGCGCGGACTTGAACAGTAACGCCGATGCGACCCAACACAAACAATGACGGTGATAATTACGAACGCCAACACGATCCAAAAGCAATCTGCGAAGTTAATATTTATTCATTAATTTACAAGTACATTTATAAATGTGACACAAGACCAAAAGATATGAAGGAGAAGACGGGTTTTAAAGAACTAAGTTTAACTAATCTAACCTTAGCTAGCGTCACTATCACCTTAATTCACCAAAATACCACATTTATACTCTACATCCTGTAAAGTTACTTTCGAACTACAAAGGTATTGTCTTTATATAGCTCTTGGGTGAATGTATTCTCGTATTTCAAGGAGTGCCCAATGAAAGCACATACACACCATTCTTGGACACTTCCGCATATGTCTGTCATACTCAATAGCCGAAGCCTTGTGTCATACTAAGCTAAGCTTTCGAAAGTTTTACTTTAACCACATTCCAAATAGACAAAACCTCTCAATCCACTTAGTAAACATGGCGGCCATGAAGTAACAGTAAAAAAAAACATTTATTTTGACCAATACTTTTTCCTTCTTTTAGTACGTGTTTGTGGACATGAGTAGATGTCTAATAGTGGCATTCTTTGGTTCATTATAGAACTCTTGTTAGAATACCGTAAAAACAGAAAATATAAAATGAAGACAAAGGTCAGTGTTCTCTTTCTTTTTTATATATCCTGAAAAAGAACATTTTTTTTCTTCTTTTTAATACTCGAGCCGGAATATTTATTATTGGTTCGGAATCGAGCGCGCCCTCTCGGAGATAGTCGAAGTTGCAGTATTCTCAACATTATAAGTGCTCGATTATTCTGGGTACATTTAGGTTTCTTTTTATAATTCAATTAGAGAGAAAGGGGGGAATAAAAATTCGAAAAAAAAATTATCATCCGTAAAAGATTTATCTAACTTAACCCCCCCCCCAAAAAAAAAACCTCCTTTTCTTAAAAATGAAACAATAAAAAACGGTAATGTATAAATGTCGTGGCCATGGGAAAACGCGAGGAGATATCTGTTCAGGCATTAAACATAGTCTTGTTGCTTTTATTTGTTATATTATAAAATGAGGAATCAAGTCCATTAAAAATCTAGTTAGTAATATCCTTTTAAAATCGAGAATAGCACGTTTGGAAAGTGTTACCATTATGTAAATTTAAAAAAAAAAATCGAAACAAGATGGCAACCGAATTTGCCCTGATTTTTCTTATTCACATAATGCTGGGTACATTTCTCAATTTTACATGCATACTACTAACTGAATTTTTAATGGAAATGATTTCTCGTTTAAGAACATACATAAAACACAAAACTACTTTTAATATCTAAACAGTTGTTTCGCTTTCTTTTGTGGCCGCGATCTTTATACTTTACTAAAAATAATCTTCTCGATTACTTTTCCCGTTACTCCTTGCCATTTCTCGGTATCTTTTTTTTTATCGTTTCTATTTTCCTCTCCCCCGCCTTGCTATCATTTACCTCTATATTTCTCTCTAGTCTTTCCTCAATTCCTTTCTTTCATTTTTACTGTTTATATCTCAACCTACATCTTTTTTTTTTTTTTATATATAGAAGCGAGTCAAGAAATACGTGGCTGGATTTATCAAAATAATCTTTCTGGCTTCTTCCGGATTTCTATTGTATTTATAGTATGAGGACACGTTCTGGTGGAGCTGCGTTCTAGATAATCGAACTGACGGGAAGTTTTTTTAGAAACAATCAAGAGCTTAAAATAATACATGTCATATAAATATACTAAAAGAAAACTATGACCCGTTGTGTCGTTCATTGAGTTCGAGAAAGGTGACTCGCAATAAACCACCCTCCTCTCCTGAATGAAGAGATAATATCTTGTACGATGGTTATCTGTGGTATAACTGATCCATACTTCATTTAAGTTAAAGCAAACCTTAGAATGATAATGTGTTGAGGATTTCCTAACCAGTGCAAACAGAAGATACCCGCCCCCCCCCAAAAAAAAAAGGTCCGGAAGTAAGTCAGTTGGAAGAATACAAAAATAGGCGTGAATGAAAGCGTCGGTGTTTCTCGACGCATGCGTCTCAGATGAAAAGTAACAAAACACACAACTCTCACAAAAGTAATTCCTGTGACGATAGTCTCCTTAATTTTAATAAATCAGGCTCTGTCAAGAAATAAGGCGATCTATGGATTGTCACAACGAAGCCAAGAATTACTCAGGCCTGTACGAAAAAGAGTTTGCAAAGCCAGTTTAATTACGATTTTTTTTCATTTTCACTTGAAAAAGCAATGTCTCTTTCTGTTCGCCAGCTTTCTCTCTTCCTATCTTAATACTTGTGACAATACTCCTTCTAGTTTATAATAGACTATGCAAATCTATTTTATAACTGGTTTTATTCTTCCTCCTCTTCTCTCTCTGTCTCATTTAAATTTCCTTATCAGTTTGTTTAAGCTGGGGATAGTACATCCTACCGGATGCCAAACATTCACCCGATAACTCAGATATTCCAACCGAGAGATCTTTTTAAAAGATTCTGAAAGTTCTTTTAAGTGCACTTGTTTGAATATTTCTTGCACTTGAATCACCGGGTATATTTGCAAGATTGTTTATGAAATTCCTTTTCATGAGTCCTGTTTCTCCTAATTTTTTTTTAGTATTTTACTTCAGTTAGTTTTAAGAGATCAAGGGGCTTATCCCTACTGAAGCTAACACTTAATTTTGTTACGATTTAAATTTATATCCGAGGGCTCTTTTAAGAATAGAGGCTGTTCCCTTTATGGCTGCTATTTGTATTTCGTTACAGCTTGGTTTTCAAGAGATTGCTTCTAAGTATTTCTGAAGATTCTTTTTTATTAAACCAGTTGCTCCTATGACAACCGTTATAATGTTTTTTTCTTTCAGATATTGTATAGTGGGGGTTCATATTAAAGAGATATGACGGGGGATTCATATTGGGACAATACATATAATGGATATAACGATAGTGACGAGAGAAGACATTTCTACATATTACAGTTCTGGATGCTTGGGACTTCATATAGATACTGAATGGAGATTTATACAAGTTCTTACCACAGAGGAGGGGTGATACATAATCTTGTAAGGGTTATACAATGTTCATTACAAGATGGTTAACACATTGTTGAAAGATGACACATGACAACAGTTCAAAAAACACAATAATGATTCTTTATTCATTGGACCGGCCGAATATACCTCAGGAATTCACTTGTATCTACATGGTTAATGTCATTCCTTTCGCTTCCAAAGAACTGACTCCAACTCCACCTCACTCAACTGCTCTCGACTCGGCTCTTTTGCTGACTCCGTGAATGACTGTCTGATCTGTCTGTCTCCTATATTAAGAATCCCTGTTCGTCTATGACGTCAGAAATGTTTCCCAAACGTGACCAATTCACATGGCTATGCATGTTTTTCCAAACACTTAATAACAAAAGAATTCTCAACATATAATTCTAACCTATTTTTTTAAAATATATTTGTAATTTATATTGTTCATTCTTTAGTTGACATTTTTAATATTCAGTTTTCTAAAAGAATGAACAATCAATTCTTTTTACGATATAAACATTATCTAATTATTCTAATAGAATTTAACAATAGACTAAATTCTAACATTTCAATTCTTAACCTTGCTTACAAGGTTCGAGTCTCGGCTTATCCTACTCTCATTTTCACTTATTTAATACTCTTCTTATTAACATGGAAAGGGGACAGCATTTCCCTGTAACACAGAGACCATGTTTTTAGATCATTTTTTAGGTCCTGATATTTTGTTATTTTCCCCGTTCAGCTTTATTAAGACAAAAATCATTTGGGACTGTGACATCGATAATAAGTGCAGTGCTTTCGGACTTATTCAATATTACAATGTCTGGCTTGATGACTTTGTCTTTTATGTATCTGCCGCCTGTATGTCTTTGTTATAGAACACTGTCACTTTTCCGTGTGATGTTTTCATTTGTGGTTCATGTTGTGGTGTTTGACGATCTGTCAAGTTGCATCTCTCCACAGATCTTCCAATGGAGGTATTTACATAGTTTGTTGTGGCGGACAGTGTAAAGACTCTGGCAATAAAATTACTGTGTGTGTGCATTAACAGTCAACGTTTGTTTGTATGTATATAAAATAAGAACAGATTGTAAAACAGCATATAATAGCGAGAGTAAAAGAGTGAATCTTAAGAGATATGTAACCTAATGAGCACATTGCAACTAACGGTTAATGAGAACAATAAAAATGAATATTTTTTAACATAGCTTCAGATAAATGTTAACATATTCTTCATTATTTGGATTATGGGGCGCAAATATATCTGAAAAGAGCTTTAGCGAAATAAACATTGATTAACTCAAATTAGTATAATCATGTGTGTGTGTGTATATATACGGGCTATAACAACAATATTATTTTCATTGGCTCCCGAGTATATATCCGACACAGTTAATCAACCGAGAACCACATCACTCTATATAAAAGCATATAAGATATCAAGTGATACACACTCGAGAATTAAAACAATGAAAAGAATATGCTGTTGTCCTAGCTCTCTCTCTCTATTTTTTTAAAATTCTGTCAGTCTATCAATTACAACATTTAAAAACATAGATATACTGCAGAATTTGTCTGATTTCGAAATATTGGGGATCTTTGCTTTCCTTAGAAATATAAAATATTGAATTAAAAGTAAATAATACATTCTTCACAAATAAATGGGATGCGATAACAAATAAACAAAACCGAAACAAATGTTCGGTTCAACGTTCTACCAACTGAGCTATTGAGACTTTATATAAATAGAGCTTAAAGCATTATCTTAACAAAATGGTTTTATACTTTGGTGTCATGTAATAGATTTACTACACATTTCAAAACCTGAACTCAAACATAAGTGATAAAAGATAATTGTCTGGGTAAACATTATCAGTAGCGTGGGAATTTATTTTCATAGTCAAATAATTTATTTTGCTTTAAGTACGTATGATGTTAAAAAAAATTAATATTTATTAATATATATTAGAGATTGGGTCCGTAGTTCTCATAATTCAAGTATAAATAAATTTCGATTTTTGTATTTGCGCTTGGTTTTAGGCATACATTTCTAAGAGTTGATATATGACGAACAAGGAGGTCAGTTTGCAGTCATAATTCTATCTATATTCGTTGAAGAACATAGTTAATCATAAATAAACTACATCAAATGCAGGACTTTATCTTGCGCAATTTCATCACCTCAGTCGCCTTTTAGTGACAACGGGAATAATTGGTCGGAATTTATATCGTTAATTGTATTATAAACAGTCATCTATTAGCACGACGGGTGGTGATGGTTGTGGTTGGGGGTGGTTTTGGCAGTCAACTCATTGCGTTGTCTGAAACGAGGGGGCAAATATTGGTTATCTTTAACTCCGTAACACTCTTTTGGCTCTCACCTCACACCTGTTTTTTTTCTTTAACGTCCATACTCTTTTCCCCACTCACTCCTCTCATTTGTTTTGTCCTCTTTCTCTTGGTTATTGGTTGTTTTTGTTTTACGGCACATCAGCCCTTTTCAGGTTATTTAATGCCGAATTCAGTGATTTTGAAGACAATTTTTTAATAGAAACCGACCTGAAAAAAATATATTCTATTTAACCCATAGTTATAAAAAAAAAAATGCTGGAAATTATTCTAATAGAATAGATAAAGTAAGGACTTTATAATAAAAAAAGTTTTAACCTTTTTTTTTTTTTTTTTTTTTAAATGTAAATTAAATATACTTAATATATACTTTTACTGCAAGCTTGCATGTATTGTAAATGCCTTATTCTTGCTGGCAAATCAAACCATCTAATATAGTTAGCCTTATGTTCAAGTACATTCGAAATATAATACAGTGCAAAGAAACAGTTACTCATGAAAACGAACCACCTTAAGTAAAACCTTGAATAATTATCTGAACTCGAATGTAAATTAATATTAAACCGACTTTACAAATTGATAATAGTTAATTTTTGGGTTTTTATAAATTATAAGATGAAACTCTAATAATTTAAACTCGATAGATAACGACAAACTTCCACCAATTAATATGGGAGGGGAGATTATCATCAAAAGTGTACTGAATTGTTAACTTAGCACCGGACTTACTACTTAGATATAAATAAGTCACTTGTCCCCATCCCCCCTTTTTTTTTTAAATGGAGGGTATATAATACAGTGGATGTGTTATCGGCAGCTCCAGTAACTCTCGCTTCCCCTATTTTGTCATTCAGTCCTCATTCAATGAGTGATTTTTCTGATAAAGGGCGAAGAAAAAGCTGCTCAAAGGTCGGTAGTACTTGGTGACCAGTAGTCTGAGATGTCGGCAATTTTTCTGTCTCTGGCTGTCCTTGTGGCCATGTCACTAGTAAGGGTGCTGGAGGTAAACGTTTGTCTGGGCTGACGTTATCCGCCTGATAGTCAGGGACCCGAACCTTGGGTTAACCACTAAGGAGGCTGTCCTATCAGCAGGCGCAAAGTACTGGGACTGCTGTATTGCCATTTGGTGAGTGGATCTGGACCATGCAAGAGTCTCTGGTGGGGCCTCTCGATGCCATACTAGTGGGTAATTGTTACGGCTTTACCTTTTCGTGTGCCACACAAAAAAAAATTCCTGTCTTTTTCTCTCTAACTTTCCTTCTCTGTCCTGCTCTAACCAAGTATGCCGACCTATTCCACAAATCCCAAAACCTCAACATGAAATATCTCCAGAATAAAAACTCGATTAAACCTAGAACCCCATCTTCCAACGTAGACCCCTACTACCAGGTCTCCTTCTCCAACATCAGGGGTCTACGTTCCAATCTTCCAGAGGTTGAAACTCAATTACAGGAGACGAAACCGGACATATTATTTCTAAGTGAAACTGGAATAGGGCCGACCACTTCCCTAGATGAGTTCATAATTAACGGATACTCAAATTTAACAGCTAAATCTGACCCCCAAGATCGCCATGGGCATGGAATATATGCCTACATTAAGGATGGCTTCCCGTGTGGCAGGGATATCTCTAGAGAAGATCCTAATTTACCCTATATGTGCTTCAGGGTTTCACTTGCTAACACCACTGCATTTATATTTGCCCTCTATAGGCCCCACAACAGCGGAGTTACTATCTTTAAGAGCATATCTGAGAAAATAGACCACATACTGTCTTCACATCCCTCGGCTAACATCCACATATGTGGTGACTTCAACGTCCATAACGTGGAATGGCTGACCCATTCAAATAAGACAGACGATGAGGGGAGGTTTTGTCATGATTTTGCCATTGCTTATGACCTCACTCAGATTGTTCGCGAACCCACCCGTGTGCCCGATACACCCGGTTAATATGCAAGCCTCTTAGACCTTTTTCTCTCAACTTCCCCTGAGCTATGTTCATGTTCCGTTCATTCTCCTCTAGGATTCTCCGATCACTCCGTCGTATCAGTTAAGATAAAAACGAAATGTAAGAAGCCCCCAGATGTACCCCTCCACCGTACTGTATACCGATACTCTATGGCTGACTGGGATAGCTTCCGTACATTTATATCTGATTTACCTCTATACTCCATGTTTAAAAAGGATGTGTCCTCTATAGTATCAGATCTGACCGAATGGTTAATTGTAGGCATAGACCAATTCATACCATCTAAAAAATTCCAAAAAAAAACTAACAGCCAGCCATGGTTCTCCCCAGAATGTGCTGCTGCTATCGTGCACAGAAATCACTTTTTCCATAGCTACCAGCGTAATAGATGCACTGAGACTAAAGCTGCTTTCAGGTCTGCCAGCAACCACTGTAAAAGAGTAATAAAAAATGCAAGAGAGCTATATGCCCAGTCTGTTAAATCCAAGGTAGCTGATCAGCGGCTTGGATCCCACCAGTTTTGGCAAATAACAAATAGGATCCTGAACAGAAGTGTGCGTTCTATCCCAACCATTATAAATGGACCAGAGGTCATCTCGTCAGCGTCAGACAAGGCCAAACTATTTGCAAAGAACTTTGCAGCTAATTCTACCCTATGCGACGAAGGCCATCAACTCCCCATATTTCCTCCTATAACACAGAACAAGCTAGTTAACATACAAATATCCGTGCATGAGGTCGCCAAGCTAATAAAGAACCTAGATTCCAGTAAAGCAACTGGCCCTGATGGCATTCCAATTATAGTGTTAAAAAAGCTTCAACCAGAACTTGCTCCCATACTTACGAAACTATTTAAGCGCTGCCTTAAGGAGAAGTGCTTTCCGACTCCCTGGAAGACCTCATCAGTTTGCCCTGTATTTAAGAATTCAGGTGATAAGTCATCTCCCTCTCAATACAGACCTATAAGTCTCCTGTGTGTTATGAGTAAGTTGCTGGAATCCATATTAAATAGAGAAATAGTCAACCACCTCAGCAGGAATAACCTTCTTAGTGACACACAATATGGTTTCCGCTCTGCAAGATCTACCGCTGATGTGCTGACGGTTATATCCCACAGGATTAGTGAATCTCTTGACAAAGGCTTCCTTTCTAGGGCAATTGCTCTTGACATATCAAAGGCCTTCGACAAAGTATGGCATAAGGGTCTACTTCACAAGATTTCCAGCTACGGTATAACTGGAAATGTTTTCTCAATCATTAAATCATTTCTATCTGATAGGCTCATAAGAGTAGTGGTAGATGGATAAAAATCGGAGGCCTGCAATATAAATGCTGGAGTCCCTCAGGGATCAATCCTGGGCCCAACTCTCTTCCTGATCTACATCAATGACCTCCCTAAACACATACTTAAATCATTCGTTGACATCTATGCTGATGACACGACCATCTACGGCAACACATCAAAGGCTGTAAATGACAAAGTTCTCTCTGATTCTCTCTCCTCTGATCTCGAGCGCGTGGTTCAGTGGGGGAAGATGTGGCTGGTTACCTTTAATGCATCCAAAACCAAACTCCTATCCTTACATCATCAACGCTCTGATCCCCATCTGGCATCAATTGTGATGGATGGCTCTCGTCTGGGTGAGGCCCCGTGTTTTGACAAGCTTCTGGGTTTGACCTTTACTCCTGATCTGAAATGGAACACGTACATCAAGTCTGTTGGCAAGGTCGCTGGAAAGATGGTGGGATCCTTCTACCGCTCCAGAAAATATCTCACTACTGATGCAATTCTCTATCTATATAAAAGCCAAGTACGTCCAATGATGGAATACTGTTGCCATATCTGGGCAGAAGCTGCTAAAAACAGCCTATCCTGCCTTGACAGAGTACAAAATAGACTTCGTGGCTTAGTGGGGGATGCCCTTTTCTCTTCCCTGCAACCTCTCTCCCACAGAAAAGACGTTGCGAGCCTATCCTTGTTTTATCGTTATTTCCATGGCAGATGCTCGTCTGAACTCCAATCTCTGGTCCCCCCTCGCCAATCTTTCACGAAAAACACCCGTCTAGCTGAATCCACTGTGAAAAATTTCCCCCACTCTATATCTGTGCCTAAATCAAAACGCGGATTCCATGAACAAAGCTTTATTCTTAGAACTGCACGCCTGTGGAACTCTGTTCCGTCTGCCTGCTTCCCTCCGGACTACAACTTGGATGTCTTCAAGTCCAATGTTAACAAATTCCTAATGAACCGCCCCCTTAAGTAAACACTTCATCAAAGCTCCAAACTAACGTAATGTACTTGCAATAACCCTTATCCCTGAGTGGCTTCCGGGCCTTGATAAGTGGTGATCACTGCGTAAAAAAAAAAAAAAAAAGTTGGAACCCTAACAATGGCAATTAAAGGGTGGCTACACACTCTCCAAAGTCAGCACACTGGTGCCTCACCATCGGATATAGTTTAAGGTCATATCCAGGACCCTCCTCTTTCTCGCTCCTATCTCATTCCTTTTCTAGCTTACCTTATTCTATCCCCCCGCCCTTTCACTCTTTTCTCGTCTTTCGCATATGTTATGCATCCTCCATCTTACATTTTACTCTGTTGCCATCTCATTCCGTTACTTTTCTATTTTGTCTTTTTTATCCATCTCTAATTGGTATTTCCTTCTCTCTCACACTTTTGTAACCTTAAAAACTGTTGGTGTTATTAATATTATAAGCTTTGTTAGAATGAAATAAAAATTCTCCGTAACTTGTTTTATTAAATAGTTTCATTCATGGTATATTTTTTAAGGTTAAAGACTAATTTGTTAATAACCTTACCATAACATTTGCTTTTTAATTAAGAAAAACAAAAACTTGCCGAACTTCTTTTTTTTAAATGTTTTCATCTAATGAAAATGACGTGGGTTCGTTGGTTTTCTCTTAATAGTCGCGTAAAGAGTACATTTTGTATTATTAATCTTATCTTCTTTGTTACATTTAAAAAATCGTCGCAGCTTTTTTTTTTTTTTTTTTTTTAATGTTGATTAAAAAAATAAATATTGCGTTCTAAATAACGAAATGAAAAAAAAAAAAAATGACAAACAGTAAAACAGCGCACATTCCGGCAGAATTTTAGTCGTTGTATCTGTTGATACTGCTCCGTCGAAATATGATTTTTGTGTTTTTTTTGTTTTTGTTTTTGTTTACAGTTCTAAAAGGTCCACCATCAAAAACTGCGCCATATTTCACTTCAATAATGAATTCTCAGACATTTTTGAGGCCAAAGTACTCACCATATTTAGTGCTGGCTTTTCGCTCCTTTTCATTCCGTCTTTGTGTTCTATCTTATGGTCGGAGGAACATAAATAAATCGGTTGAAATATAAATTTTATTAGCGCTTACCAACCGGGTATTTTCCAAATTTTGCACTAGTTTAATCCCCACACTTATAAGGCTAATAAAATTAACAATTAATTAATTAAACTCCTCAGCCTAACATTCACGGGCAATATAGAACTGGAAAAAAATACATTGGAGACATTGTGGAAACTGCTGCAAATAACGTGGCTTCCCTCTACCGAGCTAGAAGACTACTTACACCTGAGAGTATCCCGTACCTCTACAAGGCCACCATTTTCCCATGCATGGAATATTGTTGCAGCATCTGTGCTTGTGCATCTACCACTAGCCTCTTCCTCTTGGATAGGGTCCAAAAAGAGTTTTCAATCTAATAGGTCCCACTTTGTCAACTAAGATCCAACCCCTGTCCCGTCGCCGCCATGTTACATCTCTGTGTCTGTTTTACAAGTAATGGAATGTGCTCTGGTGAACTTATTGCACTTGTACCTCCTTGATGGACATATCCTCGACAAACCCGATTAGCAGCAAAATCTAACCCTTCACTGTTGAGGTCCCTAAATGTCAGAAAGTTTTCTACTCTAATAGTTTCTTCCATCGAGCTAGACTCTGGAATTCTCTTCCTGCTACTTGTTTCCCTGACTGTACTAATATGTAGAAGGTTAAATGTAACGTAAACCAACATCTTGTTAATCTTTACTAGGCATGATCCCAAATAGTTCCTTGCGTCCAAGTTGCGAGGCACCTTCTTGTGTGTGAACGAGAGTAAAAAAAAAAATGAATAAACAAAAAATAAAAATTATAAGAAAAAGAGAAAATAATAGAAAGAAAAATGGTTCCGGTGGTTAATCAATGAGTTGATGTGCCAAGTTCGAATTGAGTTCGTTCAACAGAAACGCTTTCATTAAACTCTGATTTGAGCTTGCTCATCACATTGAGAGAATGGACGAGAATGGATAGAACAGTTGAAACAGCAGGGTCAATTGGCATTCAAAGACCAAGTAAAATACGGAAGTAATAAAAAAAGGGGCTTCAGAAATCTGGAGATAAATAAAGGCCTGGTTAAAGATAAATTAGTTTGAAAGTCTATTTCTAAACTGTCTGTAAAACAAATATTAAACATGGTGGAGTGTTGATGAGGACAACGGTAAATACATATAAAACATTGGATATTAAAAGCGTTTGGTAACAAATGTATTCGATGGGCGGGGAGGGATATTTATTAAGTAGTTTATGCCACGACCTGAAAACTCAGATGTACCGAGTTCTAATCAAGTTTGTTCCACAGAAACACTTTCATCAAATCTACACTTGACCGTGTGTCTAACCTTCTGGAGAGGAGGTAAATAAATACTCCCCAAACCAACGACTTTCCCGGTCAAATGTACTTAATTATACAATTACGTACGAATTCAAAGAAAGACAACCTCTCGTTTGTAGCAAGGCTTGAATTTATTGATTGATCAGTCCACTTATTTCATGCGTTAATTGCGTTTGGTTGAACTACATACACAGTAAAAGACGCCAATGATCAATTGTAATAGTTAAAATCGATTTTGCTTCTCTTTTTTTAATTAGATGCAAACATAAATCTCTTTTAAAGGGTTTGTTTGTCCGTTGGTCAATATTTTACGTTTCAGACAAAACGTGAAGTCACTTGATGTAAGAAACTAATAACGAAAGATTATTGCTAAGACAAGGGATACCTACTGACCTTAGTATTGAATAGGCCAAAGAAGGTACTCGGGAAGGAAGTTCAATGAGCCTGCAACTTTTTTTTAAGCTATTGAATAGGAAGCTGTATTACAATGATGTATTAAAACAGTGAATTGATAGACCATAAGTAAAACGAGCTGGAACAAAGGAAGCCAGGAATAGTTCAGACAATTCTGAAGAACACCTGCCATAATAATATTTATATAAGACTGAGAATAGCAACATCACGTCTCTGAGAGAGCGGTTGCAGAGAAGAATGATGGTCTCAATTAAATTACAAATATGTTTCTGTACTTTATCAAGAACCCCTCAAATGGGATAGATTCACCAGCCCAAATATGACAACAATGCTCCATACATGGTCTGATTGTAGATTTGTAGAGATAGGGAATAACCTCAGGTGTGAGAAAGTGTTCAAAGTGATAAATAGAAACAACTTTGCGAGGAGCAGAAAGAGCAATGGATTTAATATATGAACTCCATGAAAAATTTAATGAGAAAAAGTTCAAGAAATTTCAGAGTCGAATTCTCATTAATAGTAGGGTTATCCATAAGAATTTAACGAACAAAACGGATACGGCTACGATTGAAAGACACAAGCTGAATCGCAATAGAATAAAACGAAACAAGCCATATTTAAAATATGACCAAGTATCTGTAACAGCTGTGCCCATTAGTCGGTCTGTAATTCTGGTAGAATAAATTAAAGATAAAATATGTTCATCTTTTTGACCAAGTTTATTCTGACATTTCATCAACTTTATTGCATGTCTTTGTTCAACCAACAAAAGAAAGAAGTTAAGAAATGATTTGACGTCAAAGGATTCCATGACACTGGTGAGTTGGGCGGCCACCTATGTTGATGTATTAAATCTAACTGATTTGGAAGCCGGGTGAAAAGCGTGCAAGTAGTTCGTCGCATGCAAAGTGTGTTCATTGGATAATACATCAATCACTCTGCATTAAAAAGATAGAAAAATATGGTTAATCAAAATGTAACTACTTCAGCTTGATAAACAAACGAGAATGCTATTTAAACCTTAAGATGCGTCCATTCAACCCAAGATGGCTATCACAAAATTTTGTCTACCACCTCTAATAGCAGACGATATTACAGGCAAAACTAGTTTTATTTGCAATATAAGACACAATCGCACAAATATACAAAATAAATTGAGCAATAAAAGTAGAAACCGAATTTGAGTTTACTTTTGACAGCCTCATGACTCTTGCTTTCTTTATTTTGTCCTCTAGTCCTCACATTCAACGAGTGATTTTTCTGATTAAGAAGAAAGAATTGACGTTTTCTGGATCAAAATATATCCATCTAACATTTATTGCTTTTGAACTTTTTAAGTAGTATTTTTATTTTTAGGTCCTTACATCAAGTAGCTTTACGCTATATCTGGAGCGATTTTCATAAAAAATTGACTCCGATGTGCTTGAGATCAATCTCCTTATATAAATTCAAGACATTCGTAATCACAATTTATTTTTATAAAAATACATATATTTTTTATCTTTATATGCTACAAATACAATATGCATTTTTCGGACATACAATGGAAAGTTCAGCTTAGAGAATCATTTCTAAAGTAAGTGTACAACATAATTTTTCTAGTACCAAAAAGAAAATCAGCGCTCAGAGGGTTGAAAATATGTTATTTAATTACGTTCTTTGTTGTTTGTCAATTTATTAAAAAAATCTACGTGTTCTTGTCAACGAATCATATGTTGTGGTATCAGAACTCATGGGTATTTTAAAATAATCTATAATATAAATCTCACCTGTCTGCTTAAATGTATGTATGTATGTATGTATGTCTACCTAAAATTTTAAACGCCGGGCACCCAGGCTAGTATTGAATAAATCTGAAAAGCTTAGTTGATCCGATATAATGAGTACTTCAATAATTAAAATGAGTAGCTCAATTATTAAAATGAGTAGCTCAATTATTAAAATGAGTAGCTCAATTATTAAAATGAGTAGCTCAATTATTAAAATGAGTACTTTAGTTAATAACAACTATAGCATCATCATGTAATGTATTTTAGTTTGTTGTTTAACATAACTAACGAAAACTACTGTAGTTTAATATAACACAGAATAATTGCTACAGTCTAAAATTTAACCCTCTGGGGGAAGGGGATCTTTGTGTAGGCGTATGTATTATATATATAATACTTGTTATTGAATTTTGATTAGCGATAGCAGCAGCGGAGGAACGTAACTGCTGAACCATTATGTATGCATATTTAATAATTATGTACATAAGTTATCCATATTCCATGCTTATAAAAATCATCAGTGTGGCTTTACTTTAGCAAGGATCAAACCCACAACTATATTGTCTGTCATCAAGAGTTTATATATAAACACATTCCTTTATGTTGCGCGGTGATTTATTGCATGCATTAAAGTCCAAGAAAGGTACTGTCACTTAGGTAAGTGAGTTCTAATACAGCAGTTACGTTCCTACGCTGCTGCTGTCGCTAATAAAAATACAATAACAAACATTATATATATATATATATATATATATATATATATATATATCTCAGTAAAATATGAAAATATATAATTTATATGGATTTATTCGTTCATCCAATTAGGATAATGCATTAATTAAGGGTGTCGAATAAATAAGGATTGCTTATCTTACACCTAATTGATGTATCCCCCTTATTGAATGGCGGAATAAATTTATATACATTATTATATATTTTCATATTATCGTTTTTTCTTTTATTGATACTCTTTATAAACTCTAAAGCAATTTGTGGAGCTTTGCATTATTCTGATGTCTCCTCTTAAAGAATCGATCTTATACTAATAGTTTTAACTCCCTCCCCATATATATATATATATATATATATATATATATATATATTACATGAATCTTTGCTCAGTTTCTTTCTTTCTGGCTTGTTGAAATTATTACTAACTATACAACTGCATACACACATTATATACATATATATACATATATATATATATATATATATATATATATATATATATATATATAATGTGTGTGTGCAGTTGTATTCTTTTCTTTTAACCCGTGAGCCTTGCTCGTATCTCTGCCAATTGCTTTATATGTTATTGTGTACGCTGATTTAGATCTGCCCATATATTCCACAAGTTTGTCTGTGCTTCAGGCAGTTTTGGAATTATCTAAGTTTCTAAACTTATCGCATTGAATTCCTTAGCAATTTTTGTGAATTCCTCGTGGGAAGAACAAGGGAATGACTCCAGCCTAGAAACAACTGACCTCACGGCCACATCGTTATTCAATCTGTTTCTTTGCTTGAAACCATTTTCGACTGTAAGTCTGTCTCATCCTCCTCCCCTCCCTAGCGGTCATTACGAAATAACTTCTCCAAATAGCAAACTCGCCATCAATAAAAGAATACGTTCGTCCGAGTGTTTTTCCTGGCGCCAATGATAGTAGATGCTAAATACATGTCGCATTCATGTTATCGCTTAAATGTTATATACAAAATAAAATTCTTTAAAAATTTGTCCATGTATTTCGCATTTAATTTTTCAGCATCCTTCTCCATATCTTCATCTACTTTTATCCTTTTCTTCAAGTCGTTAAGGTGGGCTCTCTCTACCGTGTTGGAAAATTATTCGAACCTGACAGTTTTCTTTATTTCCACAAAGCCGCCATTCGTCCATGCATGGAGTATTGTTGCCACATGTGAGCTGGACCATCTATCATTAGTTTCTCACTTTTTGACAAGATCTAAAAATGAATCTCCAATCTAATAGATAGCGCAGTATCATCGAAACACCAACCATTGTTTCCTCGTTGCAATGTTGCATCACTGTGTCTGTTTTACAAGTATTTTAATGGAATATGATGTGACGAACTATTAGAACTTGTGCTCTCTCAGCGTATATACTCCTGAAAAGCAGTAAAATTCCGCCCCTTCACTAAAGGGATTCCTAGATACCGGAAAGCATTCTACTCCAATAGTTTTCCTCTTGAACTACTAAACTTTGGAATTCCAACTTGGTCTCTTACTTCCCTGAATGTACTGACATACAGCAGTTCATGTGTAATGTGAACTGACATTATACTGCTCAACTCCCTACATAGTGTGCTCATAGAAGCCCTTTACGTCCAAGCGACACTATGCTTTGTTTGAGGTGAATAGGAGTTTAAAAAACATCGATTTTGAAGCACTGTAGATCTGGAGGAATATTTACTCTCTCCAGATCAATAATTCGATTGAGAGATCTGTCTGCATTCACTATTTTCATCTCTCTCTCTATCTATCTATCTATATATATATATATATATATATATATATATATATATATATATCGTTTCGAATCTTAATAACCTTTTCTTTTTTCAAATCAATCTACATCTTTTGTCTTTCCATATCGATTCGCATCACATAAAAATCTAAATATTCTTTCTCGCTGAACTTCGTCTTTTGAACTTCAGCTCTCTTTTTCTCCATATGTATATCTCTTTTCATCTAACTTTTCAGCTCTTCCAAATAGATCTGCAGATTTAAGATCTTTTTTATCGCACATGATCTACACTTCTTTCTCTAAATCCATAGATTCCTCTCTACAGATACATCCTTGTGTGTGTTTCTCTGCATCTCTATATCTTTCTACTATTATATAAAATGGAACTTCATCTGTGTGTGTGAGTTTGTTCCCTATAGACTCCGCAACGGCTGGGCTGATTTTTATGAATTTTCACACAAATGTAATTTATCTGTCTGGCGATATACTTAAATAACTTTTTTATAGGAATGTATTTGATAAGTATCGATGATTTATAATTTTAAAAAATCCTATGAAAGAAGGAACAGGCGTTTTTGACCAAAACTGACACCTTATACAGCCTAACAAAAGTGCATATGAGAAATTTTATTACCTTAAAAGGAGAAAGGCCCAGCATATCAAATTGACAATACATTCTTTGATATGACAGGGTCGCGTTCGAAATGAAGGTTTCTATTAAAGTACAATTGAAGCATAAAGTTTTGATTGGAAATATATTATTTCCCTTTGGTCCCTATTAACTTGTCTACTTTTAGTCTTGTGGAGAGAGCACGTAAGTCAAAAGATCGGTTTTAATGTGTGGTAGTTCCAGATATCTAAAAACAGACACAATAGATTGAAATAAAACTAAAAATTTTCTTAGTCTAGATAGAGAGATGAAATGAAATGCAGTATCAGAACATATGTTGCTTCTAATCATAAGGCTAAGAAATGGTATTATTAGCATGTAATATCATAGATATATAAAGTCAATAAAATAAAGTCTACAAATTCTTAATCTGAAGACGTTTTAGGAATTTTGTCAAAGTTTCTATAATACTAAACAACTGTTCTATTAAATTCAAAGAGAATCACTCCGTTGGCAGAAGTTAATTTACGGAGAATCTCAAAGGAATTTCAAGCGTTTAGATTTGTGAAACGATTATCGATAAAAAGAACGAAGAATTTGAATCAAATTTCAGTTTGTCTTTAGTGTGCAAAGAAAATAATCTATTCTTATAAGTAATCGTGGAAATCTAAACTGTATTTTCGTTAGTGTGTGTGTTCCACTTTGTTTCAATTTAGCAAAAATATAGTGTGAACCTTTATAATAAGGTAAAGTGAACTCGGTATTATGGTATATACGGCATAATCACGTTGACACACCGGTTCCCGTCAGATCACCGAAGTTAAGCAAAGTTGAACCTGGTCATTACTAAAATGGATGACCAATTTGGGAAGTCTGGATGCTGTATGTAGGAGGACGTCGACACCTCCCTGCAGAAACCTAACGTCGTCATCTCCCCTAACGGGGATATGCATGCGACTGGGGACCGGTTGTGAATTTCATACTCTCGTGAAACTTCCTCCTTCTGAGGAATCCGGTTAAACCCTGAATAGGGTTAGTGCTGACTGTACACACACACACACACACACACACACAGTATTATGGTATCCGTTTGAGGAATAGTTGATGATTAATAGCGAGTAAATAGTGATTAAAAAGAGTTAATAATGATTGATCAACACAATATCACATATATGCTCGATCACGGATCGGAAACTGTTGGCGCGAACTGGTCGACATTTTGTAAAAAAATCCTAGTCCATACTATTCGCACTATCTATGTACAGAAAATGTGATATATATTAGTTCGTCTATTTTCGACATATTAAACCTTTGTCACTGACCGATCGGCAGAAAAAATGCAAAGCTTTGTTAAAGCTATGTTGCCGTAGTTACTTGGCGAGGAGAGGTCCGTTGCCAACAAAGCCCAATAAATATAATAGCGATCCCCAAAATACTATATTCCCAACAATAAAAAGGGTTTAATATTAGATTTGAATTGCAGATTTGTGTTTGTTTTATTTGTAGCCAAATTGCTGCCTTTCTTTAACATAAGTACCAGGTGCTCTCAAATACTTACCTATTTAATATTGACCCTCGCTCTCTCTCTCTCTCTCTCATATATATATATATATATATACACACACATACACAGTAGTAGTATATATATATATATATGTCAAATGTGTTGCCCTTCGTAACTAAGAGTGACCAACAAAATACATGTTTTCAGTAGCTTTCCGAAAAAAAAAACACAGGTGGTTCTATTACCTGCACTCATTGACATATTGCAGTTTTTTCAATTGCAAAAAGAATGTAGTTTGCCCATGAATAGTACTTCAAAATAAAAATGAAATCCGGAATCTTATTTCATGAAGATGTAGACTACAAAAAAAAAATCATGGTGACGTGGGTGCCAGAGTATACTCTCCCTCTTTCATATATACATAACTAATTCCACGCTCTGTACTAAGGCTAGAGATAAAATACCATTAGGTAGGATAAATGTTCCGAAATTAACACAAACATGGATTCATTTTATCTACCTTCGAAGCTAGAAGAACTAAAGCTAAAAAAAAAAAGAAGCAAAATTAACATATACACGCACGTGCGAAGAATTCGGAAGACAAAATTAGTACAAAGACGTTTAATATCCGGTCAAAGAAATCACTCCACCCCTCCTCCAAATATGGATAGCCATTGTTTCTGGAAGTGCTGTCGTGCGCGGAGCAAGTTAAGTGTTATCCTAAATCATCCTAGTCCTACAAAATCCTAACTTTGTTATTTCTTCTCTTTTAAATTTCTTATTTTATTTTGTAATTATGTGTATTTTAATAATTTATATATGCATTTATCATTTTGTCTTCTTTGCTTAGTTTTAAATCCCCCCCCCCAGCAAAACTCAACCATGTTTTCTTCCAGCGTAAATGATTAATTCCACGCTCTGTACTAAGGCTAGAGATAAAATACCATTAGGCAGGATAAATTTTCCGAAATTAACACACACGCGGATTTATTTTTTCTACCGTAGAAATCAGAACTTTAATGTACTTAATATCTACAATTACCATATGCTCGCTTGTATTAAGAAAGAGGCCTCGTTGATATCTCTACCAAACCACTTGATATAGCTTATAATTAACTGTTACTATAATTGTAACTGAAATCTACAGCGATCCTAGCTGCGTCGATAGGACTTTTTTCTGAGTAGATACAATTGTTTTGTCCCCAACCTTAACGGCTGCCTATAAATATGAATTCCGAATCACGACGAAATAAATGTTTCTCTTTACATCCAAGACGACTGCCTATGTCTAACCTGCATGCAAAATAGGGGAAAAGGGAAAAATTCTATTCCTTTCTCCCAAGCTAAAACAATACTTAAAACTCTAAATCCTAATGAAACTTTACTGTATTCTATAAGTAAATAACCCCGACACTTGAAAGCTAATAATCTGCTACCCCCCTCTAGTTGCCACTAAAACCCTACATTATACACACGTCTTAGCCTCAAGCTCCTAACTTTCACATGCTAACCGCTTAAAAGTCATCACTAAACATCTATACATTTCTACCTCTGACATGCATTAGAGTTCATTCCTATTCAGTTTTGTACTTACCAGCCAAAGTATGCATTCGGATGCAAAGCGATCTTCATTACATAACAATTGCCTCTTCCTAGATGGTTTTGCAACGAAAAATACTAAACCAAATCCGATACTCCCTATTAAGCAAAACGCTCGATGACTCTTAAATGAAAACTGAAATTATCTTCCTTCAATAGTAGAAACACTAACACAACTTCTATTTGCATCTACTGAAAACTTGCCCTAATATCTATTTACTTAATTATACATACGGAATACGCCATGACTTAAAATGTACCTCCAGTTATACCCTTACTGTACTGCACCTACATCTTAACCCTCGTAAATGTAAATATACAGTGACTGGGCAAAATTCTTAGCTCAATTCCTAATACCTTCTTACACTATAAAGTTATCCTGTACCTACACTAGCATAAAGTTAAAAAAGGGACAAACCTAAAGGTAAAGTCTTAATCCGCACTAATGCCTTTCTAACAAGCCTGCTAACATAACTGCTTCCACTGCATGTCCCTAAATCACTTTGAGGAGTGTAACTATCCATTAGATATACAACCTCTACAAACTAACCCTCTAACATTAACTAACCACGCGGGGTCGCGGGCATACTTGGATTAGGACCCAGGCGCGGAGAAAACCCTCTTAGGGCTGATGGACCCAGTAGATCTTCCCAGATCACTCGTCTAGGAGAAAGAAAACTCTGAAACTAAACCAAAGGGGAGGGAGGCCTCTTCAGTCTTGGATAATAACCATCCTACAGCTGGTGACTCACACAAATTACAAGTCTGCAAACCTAAATTGCTTAAGGAGTAGATAGGCTCTGTCTATCGCCCGGCTTCCATACTCTTTCTTTGCCTAGTAGTTAGGCGCAGAGACACTATAACATTGAATCGACAAAACACTTAGTGGTAGATCTTGTTTCTTGTCTAGGGCAATGAATGCCGTTTCCCAACTCCCGACATATCCCA
>NC_136484.1:166086739-166114890 GCF_053919585.1 Euprymna scolopes | reverse complement strand
AGACAAATCTCTGAGTTATAAACGCCATAATTAATATCTCTTTTTATTGCGTGCTGTTAACCAAAATTAGTATTTTGGGGGCTCCGTATTTGAGAATAGCACACATTCACTTATAAGTTTTTGCCGTTAAACGAAAAACCCAATCGACCGATTTTTTGTTTAATTCTCTAATCAAAAACTCGTGTATTTTATTAATTATATTTTATTTCTACTTTATCGAGTGAATTTTTGTTTTTTAAACATTTAAAAAAAGAAAACATCGAATGAAATAGAAAAAAATCTCGTCAGCGTCCGGTATTTACTTGACGATATAAGCATAACATGAGCTTTCATTAAAAAAAATCAACGTGGTTGAAAAAAATGTTTTACACTTTGGACTTTACAGGTAAATTAAAAAAAAACACTTCTTTTATTCTTTTGTTTTAAATTAGAATATTTTATTTATTGATCTTTTATCTTCAATTTGTGATATATAAAACTTTGGTAAGCAAATTAATTATTTAAATTTTAATAGACATTTCCAAATGGGGCGGTGAATTAAAAAACCGTTTGTCTAAAATATTATATTCAGTCTATTGGAAAGAGCATAACATTTCACATAGACCCTGAAAATATCGTCAAAATTGAACCAATAGAAAAATTTGGATGGATGTTTAAAGATTAAAAATTGAAAAAAATTTCACGCGTAAAATTCAATTGATTTCATACGTAAAAAAATGGCTGGTTGAAGGCGACCGGCACTTTGTAAACACTGGGGTTTTTTTTTAAATAAAAAATAATATTGCTATTATTTTTTAAACAACTTTAATAGTTTATTTTGGAAGTATATTTCATACAGAAAATAAACAACGCAATTTAAAAAGAGAAATTACGAGTTTTTTATATTTTATTCACAGTTTTCTCTTAGGGGTGTCAAAAACTCCCCCAAGATTCTGATACACCTAGTCCATCGCTAACCCAATTTCGAATCTGTTTTTAACCTGTCAAGGAAGGAAAGGTTACTATTAGTAACTCCTGTCCAGATATGTCAAAATTATTCCATCTTAGGACGTACTTGGCTCTTGTTCGGGTAGGGATCGGACCGGATAACGCATCTAATGTAATAGTTCCATTTTGGGTACGGATATTAACGTCATACATTATGTTGTGCATTGGATTATGTTGTGTATTACATTATCTTGTGTATTACATTATGTTGTGTATTGGATTATGTGGTGCATTGGATTATGTGGTGCATTGGATTATGTTGTGTATTACATTATGTTGTGTATTACATTATGTTGTGCATTGGATTATGTTGTGTATTACATTATGTTGAGCATTGGATTATGTTGTGCATTACATTATGTTGTGTAATACATTATGTTGTGCATTGGATTCTGTTGCGTATTACATTATGTTGAGCATTGGATTATGTTGTGCATTGGATTATGTTGTGTATTACATTATGTTGTGTATTACATTATGTTGTGCATTGGATTATGTTGTGTATTACATTATGTTGTGTATTACATTATGTTGTGCATTGGATTATGTTGTGTATTACATTATGTTGTGCATTGGATTATGTTGTGTATTACATTATCTTGTGCATTGGATTATTTTGTGTATTATATTATGTTGTGTATTACATTATGTTGTGCATTACATTATGTTGTGTATTGGATTATGTTACGTATTACATTATGTTGTGTTACTATTACATTATGTTGTGTATTACATTATGTTGTGTATTATATTATGGTGTGCATTGGATTATGTTGTGCATTGGGTTATGTTGTGTATTACATTATCTTGTGTATTACATTATGTTGTGTATTGGATTATGTGGTGCATTGGATTATGTGGTGCATTGGATTATGTTGTGTATTACATTATGTTGTGTATTACATTATGTTGTGCATTGGATTATGTTGTGCATTGGATTATGTTGAGCATTGGATTATGTTGTGTAATACATTATGTTGTGCATTGGATTCTGTTGCGTATTACATTATGTTGAGCATTGGATTATGTTGTGCATTGGATTATGTTGTGTATTACATTATGTTGTGTATTACATTATGTTGTGCATTGGATTATGTTGTGTATTACATTATGTTGTGTATTACATTATGTTGTGCATTGGATTATGTTGTGTATTACATTATGTTGTGCATTGGATTATGTTGTGTATTACATTATCTTGTGCATTGGATTATTTTGTGTATTATATTATGTTGTGTATTACATTATGTTGTGCATTACATTATGTTGTGTATTGGATTATGTTGTGTATTACATTATGTTGTGTTACTATTACATTATGTTGTGTATTACATTATGTTGTGTATTATATTATGGTGTGCATTGGATTATGTTGTGCATTGGGTTATGTTGTGTATTACATTATCTGGTGTGTTACATTATGTTGTGTATTACATAATGTTGTTTATTAAATTATGTTGAGCATTGGATTATGTTGTGCATTGGATTATGTTGTGTATCACATTATGTTGTGTATTATATTATGGTGTGCATTGGATTATGTTGTGCATTGGATTTTTTATGCATTGGATTATGTTGTGTATTGGAGTATGTCGTGTATTGGATTATGTTGTGCATTGGATTATGTTGTGTATTACATTATGTTGTGTATTGGATTATGTTGTGTATTACATTATGTTGTGTATTGGATTATGTTGTGTATTACATTATGTTGTGCATTGAATTATGTTGTGTATTACATTATGGATTGTATTACATTATGTTGTTCCTTGGATTATGTTGTTCATTGGATTATGTTGTGTATTACATTATGTTGTACATTGGATTTTTTGTGCATTGGATTATGTTGTGTATTACATTATGTTGTGTATTACATTATGTTGTGCATTGGATTATGTTGTGTATTACATTATGTTGTGCATTGGATTTTTTGTGCATTGGATTATGTTGTGTATTACATTATGTTGTGTATTACATTATGTTGTGCATTGGATTATGTTATGTATTACATAATGTTGTACATCGGATTTTTTGTGCATTGGATTATGTTGTGTATTACATTATGTTTTCATTGGATTTTTTGTGCATTGGATTATTTTGTGTATTACATTATGCTGTATATTACATTATGTTCTTCATTGGATTTTGTTGTGTATTACATTATGTTGAGCATTGGATTATGTTGTGCATTGGATTTTTGTGCATTGGATTATGTTGTGTATTAAACTATGTTGTGTATTACATTGTGTTGTGTATTATATTATGGTGTGCATTGGATTATGTTGTATTACATTATGTTGTGTATTACATTGTGTTGTGTATTACATTATGTTGTGTATTACATTGTGTTGTGTATTACATTATGGTGTGCATTGGATTATGTTGTGTATTACATTATGTTGTGTTTTATATAGTGTTGTGTATTACATTATGTTGTGTATTACATTGTGTTGTGTATTACATTGTGTTGTGTATTACATTGTGTTGTGTATTACATTATGGTGTGCATTAGATTATGTTGTGTATTACATTATCTTATGTATTACATTATGTTGTGTATTACATTATGTTGTGTATTACATTATTTTGTGCATTACATTATCTTATGTATTACATTATCTTGTGTATTACATTATGTTGTGTCTTACATTATCTTGTGTATTACATTATCTTGTGTATTACATTATGTTGTTAATTGGATTATGTTGTGCATTGGATTATGTTGTGCATTGGATTATGCAATGCATTGGATTATGTTGTGTATTACATTATGGTGTGCAGTGGATTATGTTGTGTATTACATTATGTTTTGTATTACATTATGTTGTTCATTTGATTATTTTGATCATTGGGTTATGTTGTGCATTGGATTTTTTGTGCTTTGGATTATGTTGCGTATTACATTAAGTTGTTCATTAAATTATGTTGTGTATTACATTATGGTGTGCATTGGATTATTATGTTGTGTATTACATTATGTTGTGTATTACATTGTGTGGTGTATTACATTATGTTGTGTATTACATTATGTTGTGCATTGGATTATGTTGTTAATTACATTATGTTGTGCATTGGATTATGTTGTGCATTTGATTATGTTGTGTATTTCATTTTATTGTGCATTGGATTATGTTGTGCATTTGATTATGTTGTGTATTTCATTTTATTGTGCATTGGATTATGTTGTGTATTACATTATGTTGTGTATTACATTATGCTGTGCATTGGATTATGTTGTGTATGAAACATTCGAATGCTAAACGCTCCTTTTTTAATTACGAAGCTATCCTTACAAAATGTGTTGCATTTCGACACTCTAACACTCTATATTTTACATAATATGATTTGTGCATGATATTGTCGGGGCTTTCAATTATAATGGAGATTTTAGTCTAAGTTTAGTCTGTTTTTCAAGTGAGTGAGTTTTTCGCGGGCCCTTTGTATTAAATCTTTTTTTAAGGAAAACATTTTTGATTGAGATTTGTTTTACGCTTATTGTTATAGGGCTCACACGCTGAGATATCAAAGGTTGATAATTTAAGGGTTGTAAATTATCTATAGGTCTAAAATATCATATTCAAAACTTCTTAACACAGTTACAAAATTATACTTTAATAAACGTTATTAATAAAAATAACGTTATAACACCATCAGCCGGTCACCGGTGTATGACTGACACACATGTTATACTAAATGTCTTAGGAGTGGTCTCATGCAGATGGCCAGTCATTAGGGTCGGCAAGAAGAAAAGCATACCTGAGATTTTGGATGTGGATGTGTGGCTCTTTCTTCTCCCAGGAAACGTCTTGACCCCTGGTGGCATTCGGGTTGGAATGTTCCTTTTCCTCATGGTTCCTCAATGAAGGCATTTATGGCAGACACAAAAAAGACGACACACGACACAATTGTAATATATATTGTATAATCTTAACTATTTATTTTACAAAAAATATATTACAATACAATACATACATAATTAATTTTTACAATTAAACCTATGCAATAGGCTTTTCAAAACTAAGTAACCTACCCTAACTAATGTTGAGGGAGGAGGATGTTGCCCCCCTCGTTTACGGAGAGACAGAAATATGCGTGCTCACCTCATGGCGGTCCGTACAGAAAGAAGGTGATCTAGAAAGGGAATTCTGGGAATGCATTTCTTTGTATCTCTACGCTCATGGCCAAATCACCACTCGGTCGTGCTGTAGAATGTGTTAGAAACGATGACACTGAGAAATAGTGCCACATCGTTTATTTGATGTGTATGATTTTTATTGTAGAAAACTTCAGTGGGAATTGTTATAAGCATTAAAATATATACGTTTATATATTTCGTTATAATCAGTGTAAATAAACAGACGACAAGAAGGGGTTCAATTTGTATGTGTGCGTTTGTATGTCGCGTTTGTAAGTGTACGTACATGTATGACGGTGTGTGATTCAGTTAAGAATTGTAGCAAATAAGGCGCGAGGGAAACCAAATGTAACAAGCATGTTAGTACTATAATTACTATTTTGTGTCTCAACTGTTTACTGAACGAAAATTCTAGCTTTATATGGGGTCGAATTGAATCCAAATAGATAATTTCGAATAAATTCAGAAAATTGTTTTATTGTTTCAAAATATTGTTGTTGTTTTTATTAATTCAGGTGAACGAATGTACGAAATCGGTTGCACAGAAACAAATTTCAGAATCTTCATTTTATATACCGAAGAGTAAACTTCGCCGCTACAAGTGTGTACATTTATGAACTTGTGTGCATGTGTATATGTTTAGATATGCACATATGCTTCCCTAGGTGTACAGTACTTCGTGAATGGCTCTCGCCATTTATTTTCTACTAGCAGGGAGACCCGACGTTGTCCGGGATTGAATGATGATCAACGAATATTTCACTATATTTTTATTGTCATCGAAATCCGTGAAATCGACCGGGATGAAGCTTCATATGCCTCCATGCAGTAACTTAGCCCAAAATGTATGTTATTCTACATTGCACTGTAGATAACCTACTGTTTCTTTTATAAAATGGTTTTATATAAACTTCTTTCTAATTCCCGAAAACAGACATTAAGAAAATAACGTTCGGGGTTTGAACATACAGACCACGTCATTCTAAAAAAAAAAAAAAAAAAAAAAAACACGTAAATTTTCAAGTTTTATAAAACTCTTTGCAGTTCATGAAATAAAAAAATAAATTTACGTGCGGAGTTTGAACCTACAAACCACCTCATGCAAAAAAATTTAAAAAAACAAACAAAATAAACACGTTATCAACATATCCACAGTAGAATTTTCACGGCCCGTTGTTCCATCATCGTTGCTAAGCAACGGCACGGAAAAATGGCTTTACTGATGATAGATAAATTAAAATAACGGTTTCGATTATCGATGATTATCGAGGGCATTCTGAGACGAAACAAAACTAAGATCACTCCCAGACTTATACACTAAAGTTTTGTAAATTTTAAAGAAAATCTATTTAGCCGCTTCAGAGTCTATAAGGAACAAACTCACACACCGACGAAGTTGCATTTATATAATTGTAGATAGATGGATAGATAGATAGATAGAGAGAGAGAGAGAGAGAGAGAGAGAGAGAGAGAGATGTATAGAAAAATAGAAAGATAGATAGAGATTTATCGAGGGTTTTTTGAGGGGGGGGTCCCAAACGGGGAATGACGACGGGGCTGTCCAGGCATTTCTTACAGACCAGAGTGCTCTTCTTCTAGGGCTCTGGCTCTTTTATTCCATATTTTTACCCTAGTGTAACATTTTCCCGCCACGGAAAAGAGATAAATATTTATTATAAAGAGGGGGCAGTCTTAATTAGTCCGTACGATTGCGTGTTTTCCCGGAAAACACAGTAAAACAGAGAGAAAAGGCGAGAGAAATGTTCTTTGAATTTTGGGCTTACAATAAAAACGCAGAGTGAATATTTCTTGCGCTTTGATTGGCCACGAGAAATTGCTGATTTGAGTTTTCGTCCAATCCAGAATTATACGTCATAAACGAAATTCAGATTTCTTTTCTTCAATTGAAACGTACATAAAGGAAACATATAAGGATGGGGGGTTAAAAATAAATTCACAATTTTTTTTTATAGCAGGAAATCTGGTAAGACGTCAGTAAAATACATAAAACATCAAAATGGTGTAAAATTCTCTGCAGAAAATGGATAATAACTTTCAGAAAGATATTAGTATATGCACTCATTGTCTAAACTAATTATTATACAAATGAAAATATATGGAAATACGGTTTAAAACTTATCTCTCTATATTTTTAGTGAAATAAAGTATTCAAGTGTTATTTGTTCGGTGAGGATACGTTCAGCCAAAGCGCTTCGCAACAATACAAAGTTAAAAATGAGTGGACAGTTGGTGCCGGGAAAATAACTGATTGCAACAATGCTGTATATTCCTCGAAACGAATTACACAACGAATTTGTAATTTTGCAAGAACCTTCAGTGCCAGGTGAATATAGAAAATCGTTTATAATATAATCGTTTTCTCCTCGCATACAATAACGCATGAATAAAATAATTTAAATTGTCTTATAAATCTTAACTCTAAAATGATTGGCTGAGATAATATAAGTTTATCAGCTTTTAAGTCAAATGTCTAATTATTGGGTTCGTGGTTCGAATCGTAGAAGGCGAAGCTCTTTCATGCTCACTACTTTCTCTTTCTTATATTATGTGGGTGCAAAAAATGTCATTTTTTTTTACATTAAAACACCCACAAAAAAAAACATTATTTTTGCACCAACATAATGGAAAAACGTAGCGTGTATATCTTTGCTCTATCGTTATTTTCATAGTAGGTGCTTAACTTGAGTTTTAATCTATGCCCTACTCTGTAGAATATCTTTAGTAAACGTTCGTCTAGCTACAACAACTCAACAATTTCCCTTATTGTCAATCTGTTCCTAAAACATGACCTTTTTCAAGTCTAATGTAAACAAATTTTTGTTGAGTCGTTCTCTTATATAATCAAACACGACTCAAATTCCACCATTACTGACCACCACGGCGTTATCTTACCGACGACTTGGCACTCATTAATCCTTATGCTTTAGTGCCATTTAGGCCTTGATAAGCGATGACCCTTCCCCTTGTGATATCCTTTTAAAACAAAAGGATCAAAGTTGCATGATTTATTAGTTTGTTATTGCCTGTATCACTAGAAAAAAACATTCTATAATGGAGACTATTCCTTAGCCATGTCGAACCCCTAACAACATCTCAGATAGAGACAGCTGTGGACTAAACGGCTAGAGAATGTCCTTCTCCTAACAACATGGAAATCTTTCCTTCTAAGGCTATCCTTCCTGGTTCAGAAGCCCTCTGACTCCAATGAAAAACACGCAACTGCTTGTTAACAGGAAAAGAGGCGATTAAAAGTTGACCTGACCAGATGGGGCCACAAAACTGACCCAATTATGTGCGTATGTGGAAGGTGAGACCACACGATGCAACATTGCTTTGTCTGTCGCCTATTGCGCAACCGATGCAGTTTGAAAGATGTTGTAGAATACAATAATGCAAAGAAAATAGAAAACTATTGTATGACTACATGCTTCAAAGACACGCAAGGAAGAAGTATGGACAAAAGTAATTCCCAAACAGAACCATTTTTACGTAAATTAAAATCAAGATATAATGATACTAAACCTTAGGTCAAATGTCCTTATTTAAATTATATCTTTAGATTCTAAAAAATGTCTCAGACTAAAGCTTAGAATCTGAAATTCATGGAATCTTGCTAAATTAGTGCTAATAAATACGGATCATAATTGTCTGTATTTCATTTATTGAGATTGTCGGACTGACATTCCTCATCTTCGTTGTTATAGTCAACGGCCTTCATCAGGTATTTTGTATCGAACTGGGGAACCGTTTGTTAGGAGTTTCAAACCCATCTTAGTTGTTATAGTCAGAACGTTTCGGCCGTTTTGCCCTCATCAGGTGTTTTGTACCGAACTGGAGAACCGTTTGTTAGGAGTCCCGAACCCAACCCTTTATTATTATTACGGGGAGACCGTGTTCTGGGAAATAGTTGCTGATTCTCTGTTTTGAATGTTACTTTTCACTGCCTTCGTTCAGGATTGAACTCAGCACCTTTGGGTAACTGTAAACTTTGATACAACGTCTAGAACCACTCGGCCATATGTCACTAGGACAATTCTTAGTTGGTTTTTGTTAATGTTAAACCTATGTTGTTATTCAAGGTTTTCTCTCTCTATTAGAGGTGTCCAAATTGTATTCAGCTCTACTCTTGATTTGCTCAGTAGGTTGTTATGTCCGAGCATGTGAGCTGTTTCTGTAAGTTTTCTCACTTTCCAGTGGGTCTCTCTGTTTATTATTTTTACTTCATCCCATAGGGGGCGATGGTCCCCCCCTCTCCATCCAGACATGGTTGGCTATACCCGATTTTTCCGTCTCCCCTCAAAGTTTACAGTTACCCAAAGGTGCTGAGTTCAATCCTGAACGAAGGCAGTGAAAAGTAACATTCAAAACAGAGAATCAGCAACTATGTCCCAGAGCCTAGCTGGAGTCCGAACACGGTACCCCCGTAATAATAATAAAGGGCTGGGTTCGAGACTCCTAACAAACGGTTCCCCAGTTCGATACAAAACACCTGATGAGGGCCGGAGGGAAAAACGGCCGAAACGTTGTGACTATAACAACCAATATGAGGAAGTCAGTCCGACAATCTCAATAAATGAAATACGGATCAAATTCAATGCAAATCTGAAATATTTTCCTATGGTAAATTGTGCCCATATTATACTCCTACTAATATTCATTATTTCTTGTCAAAAAAACTAGTTTAAATTCTGACAAAAACCGAAGGTATCTGAATTTTTACGAATGACTTCAACATCCTTTTGGCCACATCTGCATAAAACTAAATTAAACTAAGTATAGTACACTTTACTTTCACTTACGCCTACTAACTGTTCTCCAAAAGTTGTAAGGATCAGTTTATTAGTTTAGGAATGAGTTCAATACATACACATATATAAACATAACTTAATATATAGAGAGATGTTGTAGGCTCCACATAAATTATATAAATGTTTAGTCTAAAATTGATATGAATAGTTAACATTTCTCATGTGTACTACTTTTTTACATTGATGTAATTCATCTTTTATTATTTTTAGATGTTTTCTTTTGACTCAAATCTTGAGACTCATGCATAAAAACATTAGGATAATTAAGTAACGAGTTGACTTCGGAGTAATAGGCATGTTGCTTAAAAAGTATCATGATGGATTATATAATCATATATGTACACTCAAAATACATTCATATTTCATGTCCGGTATGAAACCGGTATTTATCATCTATTGAACAAAATAACAATTGCTGTTCAATTTATCCTATGCAATAATTACCATTTGCTTTAGGCAGCTTCATAACTATTGCTTCACTTATTTTGTCCTTACATTTCATAAGCGATGGTTATGAAAAAGGGGGAATAATCGCTATTTTCTTAGTAAGAATATATCCATCTACCACTGGCTTTTGACCGTTAAGTAGTTTTTCTTAACTCCTTACATCAAGCGGCTTCATATCCTGTCTGGAACGATTTCTATAAAAACTGTGTTAAAAACAAATGAAGCATCCATGGTCCCCTGCGAGTGCACGGTGAACGAGGCATAAAAAAATTACTAAGTTCAGCATTTGTTCCCCCCATTTAGCCCCCAAAGCCCTCAGAGGATGTAAAATCCTGGTAAAAATGAAAAAACGGTGTAGTTTTAGGCCTTAACAAATGTAAATTTGAGTTTTACACACACACACACACAAAAAGAAATGACTTAACCCCAAAAGTCCCCAAGGCCTTAACATATTTAAATTTGAGTTCAGCACCATGCAAAACTGCTAAATAGACATACATAGAAAATTTTGGACAAATATGGTAAAATAGTCCCAAAAATGGAATGTTTTTATTAGCCCTAAAAACGCCCCTGTGGCACACCCAAGAATTATCGCGAAGTATAGATAAACAAAATTATATAGAAATTAGTTAGTTACAATTTTCAGAAAGTTTTATAAAAATTCAAGGCATCAATTTTTTTAATAAGAACAAAATTAGGGGAGCAACCGGAGTTTTCCCGGAAAATTCGTTCTGTTACTTTTTTCCCATACCATGTTTAATGTTTGTGCAAAATTTCAAAAAATTCCAAGGCGTAGTTATTGAGAAAAGTGCGGACAGATGAACAGACGAAAAAAAGGGTGAATTTACAGGTCCACCCCCCTTTTGTCGGGTGACCAAAAAGTCATTTAAAATATATATCTTATTAACCAGCCTATTTGGCACAATATTTACTGTGTTTAATAATGAGCGAAGGTTAAATCCCTGATTTAGTTATATCAACGACTCAAAAAAATGGTACTTGGTGCCTCCTTGCTAAGCATTTAGCATTGCTAGGTAAGGATAAAGTGTAAGTGGAGCAATCTAGAGAAATAAATAGCACCCCTATATTTCGGTGGATGAAACTGTGGAGAGCGTCTTCAGGTCGCTCTTGACCAGGGACCTGCAGAGGGGAGGTATTAGGGGTGCCCAAGCACTTGCTTCTTTTACTCCTGTTTTAAAAGTGCCTTGTTTAGAGGAATATTTTATAGGCATGTACCCCACCAACAGCATATTTTGGCGGTTTTTTTTTCATTGGAACACCTGTCCTGAAAAAGTCCTCTGCACATCACTGTTTTCGACTAGTGCCGACATAATTATTTTTCGATAAAATGGGTTGACATCTGGTAAAATAGAGAAAAAGAAACCGATTTAATATATCAACATTCATTTTCTTAAATGAATCGCATAACTTTTCGTTTCCTGGTAAAATGATGGCCGGTTTTGAAATTATAAATACCTTTATGGTTGATCTGTATCTAAAGTCGATTGGTATGTATCGAAGAAACGTATGTGATCAATCTATTTTATTAAATTCATTTTTGTCTGTTATTTACTGTTTACCGTTATCTTGATTTCACACTTAAAATAGATACTAATTATCATGGCTGACTAGACTTTAGGGCGCTTCTGCATCTCCACTATTCATGGAAACGCCTTGAGCCTGTTCCCGGCCTGCCAAGCCAGCAGGATATCAGATAAAACTTTCTGATATTTGCAAATTAGTTTTTTTTTTTTTCAAAAAGGACATTTTTATGAATTAACTGTTATTTCTGTGTGTGTATTGCATAAATCTTTGTAATTATACATATATATCACATTAAGAAGTTTTATAATGTCTGTTATTTTATGGGACGCACGCAGTAGAGCAGCAATTTCAGTTTTTTCTTTGCTTCCGTTTCGATTGCGATATCAGAAAATTGTACAGTAAATGATAATCTCATTTTATTAAAGCACGAATTTTAATCCGTAATGCAGAAACAAAAATTAAATGTGAAAATATTCACTTAAACCCAAAATACAAAAGTGTAACGATCCTGGATATGACCTTAAACTATATCCAGTGGTGAGGCCCCATCTTGCGGGCTTTGGGGAGTGTGGAGCCACCCTTTAATTACCATTGCTCCCAGGTCCACTCTGACCCGGAGTGGTAGTACCTGTTAGGGTTCCAACTATGGATTAAAAAGAAACCGACTTGAAAACAACAAATATATTCTATTAAAAAAAAAATTTTCTTCAAAATCTTTGGATTCGGTATTAAATAACCTGAAAAGGGTTGATATGCCGTAAAACAAAAACAACCAACCAACAACCAACAAAAGTGTAACAGGACTTTTGACCAGCCCCGTCATTATATATATATATATATATATATATATATATATAGAGAGAGAGAGAGAGAGAGAGAGAGAGAGAGAGAGAGAGAGAGAGTTGCATGCCGTATAGCAATGGAGAAACCAAAGATCGCCCTCGCAAAGGAGAACTCCGAGTTGTGAAGACCAAGACGATCGAAAAAGCGTTCGAGAACAATCCAACCCTTAAAATGACACATCTCGCGAATACGAAGGGGGTTGTTAAACTAGAAGGTGGAAAGAGCTTGAAAATGATAAGAAACCATCTGTTGACGGTTGGGATAAAAATACAAAAAGAGATGCGCCTTGAACGCAGTAAAAAGCGTCTCAACATCAGAAACCATGGAAACCGAATCATCATTTATTCAGATGAAAAGACCTTCATCGTCGATTCTGTCATGAATAAACAGAATGACAGACTAGTGTCTTTCGGTCAAGATGTCTCTGAAATGCGTAATGTCTCCACAATAAAACATCCGGCATCAGTTATGTTTTCAGTTATTTCTACAAATGGGGAGAAGATGCTTCCAGTGTGGTTCCCCACTTGACACCGGCGTACCGCCCGTGACTATAAGCATATCCTCGAGACAAAACTGCTTTTTGGATCAAGAAAGTTGTCAAAAAGCCCGATTATGTCTTCCAACAAAATTGAGCATCATCACACACCGGCAAAATCGTTCAGGATTGTTGAAGGAAAACAAAAATCTTTGGTCGAAGGATTTTTAGCCCCCGCAATCCCAGATTTGAATCCGTTGGACTACAGCACCTGGACGCATGTTGCGAGCAAGGCGTGTAAGTGTCGTCACAGTAGCATAGAAGTCCTGAAGGCTGCCGTGAACCGCACGTGGCCCTCAGTGAGCAAGGTGTACATTCGTAAAGTTTGTCAGTGGGTTCAGACCACGGCTGAGCGGTGTCATTAATGCTGATGATTGTCATATTGAGTAAACATACTGTTTGAAGATTATATTACACTTATTTAATTTTTGTTTCTTTACCATATGAAAAGTAAATCAATACAACTGAAACAAAAGATACAAAAGTGTAATAGGACTTCTGACCAGACCGGTATATATACATACATGTGTGTGTAAATATTTTTACCAGTGTCCTCGGTTTTAATAAGATTGTGGACGGTTGTGTGAATTTGATTTGAAGCCGGAAGTAAAGTTCGTCCATCTAATTTCTAAATCCAATTTTTTGTTCGCCCTGTTTTTATTCGTCATCCGCCTTCATTTTTCTTTATTTCAATCAAGAAAATGGCCGATCTCTACAAGTGTCGTATTGCTTAGATTATGCACAATAAGACCAAATGATTGTGTTTGTGTTGGAATGTCGTGACTAATTATTCTCTTTGGGCGAGAAAAAAGGGATAGTTCATTGCTTCTAAACAAATTCGGAAAGCAAGGACGCAAAATAATCTAGTTTGACGAAACAGTCAAAGCAGAATTTCGAATTCGACGAAAAGCAAGATTCTTATTAAAAGTTTGTGTCACGGCATATCAACCACGTTAGTATCATTTAATAATAATAATAATAATAATAATAATAATAATAATGATAATAACAGCAACAGCAGTAACTGCTGCTGTGGTATTCACCATAGACAAATAGAAACAGATACACTTTGCCAGCTTGGTTTTCTAAGTTTGTTTTTTTTAAATGAAGCTTACGAAATAATGCTTTCAAAACTGTGACATAGTTTTTTTTTTAATTCGTGCCAACCATACAACACACAGATTCAAACTTTACAACAACCGTCAATAAAATCAAACGTACACATTTTCTCTCGCTGCACGAGGGTTCGATGTCTCGGGGTTTATATCACCAACAAAATGAAGAAAAGGCATACAAATGTTTTCTTTGAAAAAATATTTAAACAACAAAAGTTTCAGAAAAATTTTTTTGTAAATCTCTATATGTACATAAAACAGTAGTTTTGTGTATGTGTGTGTGATTGTGTGAGAATATTTAACCCATAAGCCCTTAAACCACTCATCACATGACACTGAAATGATCAGGAAATAGTAATCATACACAAAATATATAAGTAAAATCTTTGGATCGATGAATAACGCGCACAGAAATATTTCTATTAGTTTTGCACAAATTCATTAATCGTTTAAAATGGTTTAATTTTTAATCTTTCTCATCTATGAGCCGATAGCTCAAACGGTAGAGAATGCGACTGGAGCGTTTAATGTATTGGTTTTGATTCTAGTTGATGGAACCCAAATTACTTTTTAAATATTTTGAAATCAGTACTCTATAAAATATTTAGTAGCGAATTGGCTCTGAAATAATAAATACGAAATTTGCATGAATTAGAATGCATTTAAGTGTATTTTACGACCGATCAAGTCATTTAATAATATATCTATTACATTTGGTTTTCTAAATTTTCGAATTAAACTTATAAAATAATATTTTAAATCAAAGTCATTTATTCATAGTAATTTATTTTTTCATATATAATTTATGTTAATCTATCAATTGTGATAATTTAGGGAAAAAACTGCAACCATTGACTTTTTATTTATAGTAGATAATTTTCTTTCTTATTTGGATTCATTGAACTTCCGTTCTAATCTTGAATGTCATTTTTACAACGTTTCGGTCGATGTAACATCCGACCTTCTTCAGATATATCTCGTCACACTCGGGAATGTTTCTATCAAACACGTGAATTTGAACTGAATTTCGAAAGGAAGACTTTATTTATTTCACGGCAGTTGCATGCTCTTGTTCCATACTAATTATTCGAGGCATACACTGATATATCCTCGAAAGAAATCAACATCATTAAAAAATGTAGAAAATCAGTTCTGATAAATAACAATAACCAATGGATAAACACTAAAATGAAAAATTCGTTTGATTTAGCGATGGGTGCCAAAGATTCTGCAGAGGCATCAGGTCTTGTGGGATTATTCATCCTATATACCCTCACAAGCATATTCGATACTACGGATATCGGCCTATATAGAGATGACGGACTAGCTATAATAATAAAAAACTCCAACAAAGTCAAGGGAGAAAACTTTAAGAAAATCATACACAAGGAAATGGAAAAATTTGACCTAAAAGCAGACGTATCAGCTAACATAAAAAATAACAAACTTCCTGGACGTCACGTTAAACTTAGATAAAAACACATATGAACCATACTTAAAAGATAACGCTACTCCAATTTACGTAAACCCTAAGTCCAATCACCCACCATCAATTATAAAACACATTCCTAACTCGATCGTAAGTAGACTCAGTAATAACTCAAGCGATGAAAATGCATTTAACAGGTCAACCAATATCTACGAAACAGCCCTAAAAAATAGAGGATACAAAAATATCGATATCAAATATAAGCAACAACACACCAACAACTATAATAAAATTAAAAATAGAAGAAAAAGAACTATAATTTGGTATACGGCTCCATACAATCAAATGTTAAAAACAAAACTTGGCAAGAAATTTCTAGATCTTATTGAAAAACACTTTTCCGCAACCAACCCCTTACACAAAATCTTCAATAACAATACCTTAAAGTTATCCTACAGTTGTTGCGAAAATTTAGAGATGATAAGTAAAGCACATAATAACAAAATACTAAATAAAAACAATGTAAACAACAATAAAATAAACAATAAAAAAGTAGACACCATGACAAAAATAAAACCAACACTAGCAGAAATATTAATAATAATAATAATAATAATAATAATAACAATAATAATAATAATAATAATAATAATAATAATAATAAACCAACCCCGGACAAGAACAACCATACCATAAATAAAAATACTAATAACGAACAAGATAAATGCAACTGTAGACACCGCACACTTTGCCCAGTTCAAAATAAATGTCTAACAAAAAGCGTAGTTTATCAGGCAACAATATTTGCGAAAGAAAACCAGAATAACATGAAATATTACGTAGGCATGACTTCCTTAGATTTCAAAACCCGATACTATGACCACAAAAGTACATTACACAATAAAAAACACCGTATAAAATCAACACTAGCGAATAAATACTGGGAACTCAAAGAAAGCGGACATTCGCCGGTAGTCGAATGGAAAATAATAAGACAAGCTACCACGTGTAGGCATTTAGACGACCCATGTAAATTATGCCTTCATGAAAAATTTGCTATCCTGTACTTTAAAGAACCCCCAAATCTATTAAAGTGTAGAAGAGAAATAGCAAATAACTGTGTTCACAAAATAAAACTTACTCTAGGATAGCGATACAAAATAGCTTTAAAACTAACAAAAACAATAGAAAATAAACAAATAAATTAATTAAATAAACATGAATATACATAAACGATCACACATATATGTATGTATATATATATGTATATATATGTGCATATATGTGTGTACACATATGTATATTTATATATAAAAATAAAGAAAAAGGTCTGCTTTAAACCACTAACCTAGTTCTAAAACAGATCCTTTGTTCGATAAAATGCATGCCCATTGGCTGATAGGAAGGGGCGCGGTGGATACTAGAAAGCTGATTAGCTAACTAAAATCTTCAACAGAAGAGGACCATATAAAAACGAGAAACAACCTCAGAATTCGCGCATTAGCCTGACGAACCCTAGAGTGGATGAAACGCTGAATATTCAGTGTAGCTTAATTGCCATATATATTTTATAAATTACTAACTAGCTCTACCTACGTATTGAGCACTTTTGAAGTAAATACTTAAAGTTTATGCATAAATCTATACTTTCGTATATTAATTTTATGTGAGTAAATGAAGTAGTTATATATGAAATCTGGACAAATTAAAATATCATATTTAAGCGTATTTTATGCTCGGACAATGTCGCCCCCATGCGTTAGTATAATCTTATTTACAAAACTCATTAGGTCTGTCTGTCTCCATATTTTCAAACTCTATCACTCCAAAACTAAAAGAGTAGAGTAGTAACGTCACCAGCTTTGAATGCTGCAGTTCTGCTTTTGGTTTCGATTCTATTTGATGGCACCCAAATATTTTTTTTTACTTTTGAAATCTCGATCTAAGTTAATATACACGAAATCTGGACATATTAAAATATTATCGCATGTCAGTGTGGAAACTGTACACACACTTATTCACAAAGAACTTAAACAGTGGAAGATTTGCACAAAGTTTGTCCCAAAGGTGCCCAGAGAAGATCAGAAAGAAAGACGTTGTAATGACTAAGATGGGCATCAAGACAATTCCTCACCATCCATATGGTGCAGGTATTGCGCACTGTGACTTGTGGTTAAGTTCAAGGAAAACTTTAGAGGATGTCATTATGAGACAATTAAGGAGATGAAAGACGCTGTGACGAGAGTCATTGACATGCTCACACGAGGACTTCTATAGAGCCTTCTAGAAGTTGTTGGAAGAGTACAAGAAGTGCATTGCAGCCGGAGGAGATTACTTCGAAGGAGACTAGAGTTTCATGTGTGCACTATCAATAATAACGCCCACTCGAAAAAAAAGTCTGGAAAGTTATTTAAGGCATTTCGTAAATTCTACTGAAAGAATGCACAATATTTTGCCCTTCTTCCGCAAAAGTTCCCGAGACGCTTATAGGCAGATCAAATTGTATTTCTTACATGTAGACCATTGAGCTCTCTTGTCACGGTAGCACGTTATTTATAGCATAATTGACGAGGGGCAACACTTCTAGAACATCATCTGATATCAGTCATGTAAATCTCTATCGCATTAAGTTTCGATATGGAATTTCATGTCGTCGAGCCGTGATTGGCTAGTTAGTCCTGGATTGCGACAGTCGATTTATTGGGCTGTGGCAGACTAACAATAGAACAGATTATAAATTATAAATGCGTTCGCATTTATAGAAGTAACTATATATCGGGAGGTCAAGGAAAATGAAATTGATAAAAATATTATTAACTGGTTCTTCCAAATATACACAAACACACAGCGTGTGACACCAAACTCGATTATCATACCATATGGACGTCAAGGGTCAAAGAGAATGGAAATGCTGAAGCGCGAGAGTGCGCACCAAGCTTCCACTGCAAGCGTCTGGCGATTGCTTAAACTTTGGGAAGAGTTACTGCCACTCAAATTCCAGAGAAGACCAAAGATTGCTGTTAACGAGAAATTGATGGGAAACGGCTGTAACGATAATGCAAAATAATTTACAGTGATTATCGAATAAGGAAGTAGCGCTGGAAATCTGGGTATACTTGTAACTTATATTGTAGGATTGTAGGGAACACCATTTATTGCCAGTGATCAGTAATAGTAATTTAATCAAAATCAACCTCCTGGTGGATATATCCCAGAGAGCTTTGCAACATGCTTAACAAAATCCCTACATTTATGGTCTTGGGCTAGTCATTCAGCTGGCAAAAATGCCAATCTTAATTCTGATCTGGTCGGCCAGTATCTTTGGTGGTCGTCTTCTTGATTTTTATTTAATTAAATCTCCATTATATGCTTTTTAAAACATAGATGGAGTTTAGTAGGCGGGAAATATGTCCAAACATTGTGAATCTCTTTGTCAAATAAACCTGAGCTTCTTTCACGTATCTGCATTTCTTCATCTATATTGTAAAACTATTTCAATTATAGATCATTTCATTTCAAAGACACTTTTCTTTACAAAGGAGTTACCACTTATAAAGGCCTGGAGACCACTTGAGGATAACGGTTATTGAATGTACACAAGTCAATGGGACAATATTTCAGTAATTGTTAGTAATGGAAATTTGATCAATTGGGTTACTTAAGGGGACGACTCATCAAGAACTCGTTTATGTTGGACTTAAAGACGACCATATCGCAGTCAGTTGGAAAGCATAGAAACGGAAGAGAGTTTCATAGGCGAGCAGTTCTGAGAAAGAAACTTTGTTCATGGAATCTACGTTTAGATTTCTTTCATACTCTGTTAGTATATTCCATGGAAGCTAGTGATGATCTAGTGGTTAACGACACGCTCTGACAATCTGGGTGTTTCAAGTTCAAATTCAATTCGTCCCACAAAAATCAATTTCTCTTAATATGTTGGCAACCTTTTCATGATCCTTCCCGTAAGTACCCCGTGTCTTTCAAGATAGAATTCTGACTACAAAAATATCGGGGAAACCAATGCCAGTAATAGAACTTTCGGGTTCATATGATACTAGCCTAGGTGCCCGGCATTTGGAGGTGTGTGTTGGGAAAAAATACTACTAGGTGTGTGTTTAACAAAAAGAAAAAGAAAAAAGTGGTAATAGGTAGGAAGACTCGAACCCGTACCGCGAAAGAGGAAAAGGACGTGTGAAAAAAAAACCGTGACGTATTTGTCGTTGCGTCCATTGCCAAACCAGACGTGGCGAAGGTTTAAATTAAGGCAAATGAATCGAAAAGAGGGAATAACTTTCGAAAATATCGGCGAAAAGGCGACCCCTCCTTGTAGAAAAGTGCTCAGTTGAGGGTTAAGGAAATAATGTTTTTAGTTCATTTTTCGATATTTTTTGATATTTGTCGTACGAAGGGTCGAGATTAGATTTATATTTTAGATGATAAGTATATACTGTAGAACTCCGTGATACGGTTGCCCTAGGATACGTTTTTTTTCAGGTGATGATGTGCAATACGATGTTTTCCGGCCCCTGGTTACGGTATTTGCCGCGACTTACGGTGTTATTTATAATCTTATTTGATTATATACATGTGGTATTATACACTGTACTGTATTTAGTTACTAATTTTTTATATCGGAGTTCTACTGTACCACGTTTCACTTGTCTACATAGCAACAGAAACTATCAATGCATCGTAAAGTTTATAACTAGAAATGTTACTGTTTTTTTCCTAATCAATATAATTTCTTTAAATGCAGAATTGTTATTCCAATTCTTCTGCTAATGTCAGAGGCGGATTTTGGAACCATGAAGCAAACATGCGACTCTTTACAAACGGACTTTTTTTTCTCCAATTTTATAACATGGCAAGGAAGAAGAAAAGAAAAAAAGAAACAAAACAACACACTGAAGATGGAGTATATCTCTGAAATATAAATTTCAAACAAGTACAATATTTGTTTATTTTCTTAATATTACGTTGTGATGCGTATTTAATTTTATCTTTTATTTATTTAAATATTAACTCTTAATTAAAAATTGAGGGTCTAGTAGTCTTGATTTTTTAATTAAATGTTTTTATTAAGAATAATTTTAATAATACAGATTTTTTCGAATTAATTGTGAAGTTTTTCTTTTCTTACATCTTTTTTTCCTCTTTTTATTTTAATTTTCTTATGTAATTGTAATAAGTTTCTTTTGCGATCTAATTTAGAATTGTGATCTTAAGAAAATATGCATATGTATGTTAGGTTTGATATATATCTATAAAAGTGAGAATGCGCGTGTGTGTGTGTGTGTGTGTGCGTGAAGACACTTCTCAACCTATATACTCAACGAACTTTTTATCTTTTATTTACAGGTCTGAATATTCTCTCTGTTTCAGTTTGTATGTATTTCTCCTCACACCACAACTCATTTTGTGCAACCACCTCTTTGTAATACAGATCTGAATAATGATAAAATCTGATTTATTTTAACAAAAACTTTAAAATAACTTTTTTAGATTAAATTTTTTAAACTTCTTTCAGAATAGAAAATCTTTAAAATTTAATAAGGAGCATATTTCATATAGGTTTCCTTAAAATATATTCAGTACATAACGAGAAAAATAGAGATGAAAATTTCAAAAGGCCTGTATAACTGGTTACGGCCAATAATAGTCCTCGCCAGCGAAAGTCTTTGTTCTTGTTATTCTATTATTATTATTATTTAAAACATTTTGTGGCCCGCTCTTTCACGCGAGGACTAGTGTGTATATATATATATATATATATATATATATATATATATATATATATATATATATATATATATATATAGATGTTACATGATAAGGGCTGCCCCCTTTTCATGTAAGTATAAAAATAGAGAGATTTAGTTAAAATTAAAATGAAATAGAATAGACGAAATTCGAACCTCGTAATTTAGGTTTAGAAATAGATTACGAGAGAGAATTAGCGAATGGGATGTTTTTTTGTTTTTTTTTTACATAGGCATCACCACATTATCAAGGCCAAGAGGCCACTCAAGGATAAGGGTTAAAGAGTGTACAGTAAAAATTGGACAATATAGTAATCATTAGTAATGAAAATTTGGTAAATTTGATAACTTATATGGAACGGCTCATCAAGAACTTATTTACGTTAGACTTGAAGACAACCATATTGTAGTCAGCCGGAAAGCAGGAAAACGGAAGACAATTCCACAGGCGTGCAGTTCTAAGAAAGAAGCTTTGTTCATGGAATCTACGTTTAGGTTTAGGCACAGATAAAGAGTTGGGGGAATTATTGATAGTGTTTACAGCTAGACTAGTGTTTCTTGTGAAAGTTTGGCGAGGGGGGACCATAGATTGAAGCTCAGTCGAACACTTTCCATGAAAATAACGATACATCAGAGACAAACACGCAACATCTCTTCTGTGAGATAGAGGTTGCAAGGAGGAGAAAAGGACATCTCCTACGAGGCTACGAAGTCTATTTTGAACTCTATCAAGGCAGGCCAAGTCCTTTCTAGCAGCCCCTGCCCAGATGTGGCAACAGTATTCCATCCTTGGACGTACTTGGCTCTTATATAGATAGAGAATAGCATCAGCAGTGAGATATCTACCGGATCGATAGAAAGATCCCACCATTTTTCCAGCGGCCTTGGAAACAGATTTGATGTACGTGTTCCATTTAAGATCAGGAGTAATGGTCAAGCCAAGAAGCTTGTCAAAACTTGAGGCCTCCTGAAGACGAGAGCCATTCATTTCAATTGATGCCAGATGTGGATCAGAATGTTGATGATGTAAAGAGAGAAGCTTGGTTTTAGATGCATTAAAAGTAACCAGCCACTCCTTACCCCATTGTACTACGTGCTTAAGATCAGAGGAGAGAGAATTGGAGAGAACTTGGTCGTTTACTGTCTTAGATGTGGTACCATAAATGGTAGTGTCGTCAGCATAGATGTCTACAAATGATGTAAGGATGTGATTTGGAAGATCATTAATGTAGATCAGGAAAAGAGTTGGGCCCAGGATGGACCCCTGAGGGACACCGGCATTAATACTGTGAGCTTCTGATTTTTGCCCCTCAACTACTACTCTTATGAGCCTATCAGAAAGAAATGATTTAATAATTGAGAAGACATTTCCAGCAATACCATAGCTAGAGATCTTTTTAAGTAAACCTTTATGCCATACCCTATCAAAGGCCTTAGATATGTCAAGAACAATTGCCCTAGAAAGGTTGCCTCCGTCGAGAGATTTGCTAATCCTATGAGATATAACTGTAAGGACATCTGCTGTAGATCTAGCAGAACGGAAACCATATTGAGTGTCACTAAGAAGGTTATTTTTGTTGAGATGGTTGATTACTTCTGTATTTAACACAGATTCCAGCAACTTACTCATGATGCACAGGAGACTTATTGGCCTGTACTGAGAGGGGGACGAGCGATCACCTGAATTCTTAAATACAGGGCATACTGATGAAATTTTCCAGGGAGATGGGAAATTATTCTCCTTAAGACAACGTTTAAACAGTTTTGTAAGTATGGGCGCTAGTTCAGTTTGAAGTTTTTTTAGTACTATAATTGGAATACCGTCAGGGCCAGTTGCTTTACTGGAATCAAGGTTTTTGATTAGCTTGGCAACATCACGTACAGATATACGTATATCACATAGCGTGTTTTCTGATACAGGAGGAAATATTGGGGGTTGGCGGCCTTGGTTGCAAAGGGTAGAATTAGCTGCAAAGTTCTTGACAAAGAGTTTGGCTTTGTCTGATGCTGACGAGATTACCTCAGGTCCTGAAAGCGGCTTTAGTTTTCATACATCTATTACGTTGGAAACAGTGGAAAAAGTGATTTCTGTGCGCAATGGCAGCAGCACATTCTGGAGAGAACCATGGCTGGCTGTTAGGTTTTTGCTGAAACTTTTTAGAGGGTATGAAACGGTCAATACCTACAATTAACCATTCCATCAGGTCTAATACTATAGAGGACACATCCTTTTTAAACATGGAATGCAGAGGTAGATCAGATATAAATGTACGGAAGCTATCCCAGTCAGCCTTAGTGTATCGATATACTGAACGATGGAGAGGTACGTCTGGGGACTTATTACATTTCATTTTTATCTTAATTGATACAACAGAGTGGTCGGAAGATCCAAGAGGCGACAGAACAGAAACTGAACATAGTTCAGGGCAAGTTGTGAGAAAAAGGTCTAGTAGGCTCGCATACTGGCCGTCATTGTCGGGCACACAGGTGGGTTCCTGAACAATCTGAGTGAGGTCATAGGCAATGGAGAAATCATGACAGAACCTCCCCTCATCATCGGTCTTGTTAGAGTGGGTCAACCATTCGACGTTGTGAACATTGAAGTCACCAGATACGTGAATGTTAGCTGAAGGATAAGCAGATAGGACTTGGTCAATTTTCTCAGATATGCTTAGAAAGATAGTAACTCCGCTGTTATGGGGGCGATAGAGAGTAAATATAAATGCCGTAGTGTGAGCTAAAGCAACCCGGAAGCACATATAGGGTAAGTTAGGATCTTCTCTGGAGATGTCCCTACCACATGGAAAGTTATCCCTAATATAGGCACATATTCCATGCCCATGGCGATCTTGGGGGTCAGACTGATGTGAAAACAAACCATTGTTTAGCTTAGAGATAAAATAGTTTCAAGAAATAATGTGCATTGTCAATTCTGTTATGAAAATTCAATTGAAGAATGCAACTATAAGATAATTTAATAAACATGTTTTTAACATATTGGAAATATAGGTTACTGGGAATATAAGTTAAAATTCCTTTTGTAAACAAAGGAAAAAGTTTTGGACACGCATTTTCCAGAACACGTAAAAGAAGACACATGTTTTAACATGTGTATGACGTCATGGAAAACGGGAAGTTCTCGATATAGTTAGAAACTTTAGAGAAACTGGGAGAGAGACTGGGAGAGAGAGTCAGAGGGAGTCTGAGGACGACAGACGACAGTCCAGACATGGACATTCGAACGTCTAGAAGTGAGACGGTCACTTTTGAAACTTAGAATGTTAAATTTGAATTATTGACTCAGAAAACCACGACCGGTCGGGAGAAGAAATAAACCCATCATGTGTTTTTATAAACGTCGTCTTTGTGTTGTAATTCTACCAAAAGGTAAAGTGAAAATTGTTATTATATGTCTTGTATATCATATGGTTTAAAATGTCTTTACATACACGTCTCGACATCTCATATCTACAATGTGAACACTAAGACTGTCTGAACACTTTTTCATCACTCAAAGAGCTTCTATTACACTTCTAAGTATGAACATTTTATATATATGAAAAACTTCATAACACGAACACGGAACGCAACGAACATCTCTCTTACAACAACATCTCTCTCTAAGACTGCATTTTAATAAGACTCACTTTTAAGAAAACCTATATATAGCATATATATATATATATATATATATATATATATATATATGTATATATATATATATATATTGGCATTATTAGACAGCATTTTTTTATTCAAACAAACATTATAAAATGCAACGGAAATACTTTGCTTTATGATTCTTTTTTTATTTTTCTATTTTCCGTATAATCTTTTTATATCAAAATCGAAAATATTAATGAAGGTTCCATAATTGGTACTGTCACGAGCGCTTTCAATTCGCCCACGAATCATCTTCAAGTGTTGAGAAAGTAAAAGTGAGAAGGGGGCGAAAATGGAAATTAATAAGTGAAAAGTAAAATATACATTAAACCGCGTTATGTGATGGTAAAGTAAAATATATAAATTCGATGAGAAGTCGATTAAAAATATAGGTTGATTAAAAATTCGAGTATTAGAATCAGCAAGTTGGCAATATTGGCAAAGTCCGTCCATTAAGCGCTATGCAAGAGGTTTTAATGCATTGCTGCTTTTCTCGAATGCAATATTATTTATAGTAGGGTGATAAAAGCAAGCACAGTAACAATTATGGAACCTTCATTAATATTTTCCATTTTGATATAAATAAGATTATGCGGAAAATCGAAACAATAATACAAAAAAGAACCATAAAGCAAAGTATGTCCGTTGCATTTAATAATGTTTGCTTGAATATATATTATTTATTTATTTATTTGAGGGTAAACAGTTACATTTGGTCGCTGCAAACAGTCATCTGTTTCAGTCAATCGAGCACTATCTAACAACCTCGTTCTATTCATTAGTCCCTACTTTTGAACATTTCAAATGTGAATATATATATATATATATATATATATATATATATATATTTATATATATATATATATATATATATATATATCCTAGACAACAGAAGAGTCCTAGAGTGGATGAAACGCGGAATATTCAGTGTAGCTTAATCGCCATATATATTTTATAATTTACTATATATATATATATATATATATATATATATATATATATATATATATATATATATATAAGCATTAGTTCTGAGCTATCCGTGTAATCCTATTGTGTTCTCTGGGTGGAGATGCATTTTCCTCTATGTTAAACTGTCCAACCTGGCTGCAAGTGGAAAGCAAGCACAAACGACGGCTCCATTGGCCTCCCACCACAAGTGCGCCTCAGGAAATAGGCAATTAATCTTCATTTTGCCCCCTTTTTCCTAATTTTAATGCAGATCACCAAAATGAAACTCCTAAATTCTACCTCTGTCTTCTAACTTTCAAACTAATTCTTAGCTACAATAATAAACTATCAGCTTAGCAGGCCCCTTCTTTGTGTTTAAACTACCAACGTTCGCCGTTCTTCCATACTATACAAAATATATTTAACACTAATCTTTGTTACCGTCTTTTGGTTGCAAATGAAGAGTTTAAGAAATCTTTTAACATTGTCTAGTAAACCTGAAAATTCATGCGTGTGTACGCTTGAGTCAACACAGATTTTTACGCCGGTGGCAATTAAAAGAAAATAAATAAGTTTATTAGATTTTTATCTAGCGTGAATGATAGTCGAATTATAGCTTTCGCCGCAAGGATATTAGTCGGATATTAAGAGCATATAAAAAATGGCCTATAGTACGATCTAAAAAGTTTCACGAAATAAAATTACGAGCCGTAAACATTCCACACAGAATATCATAATATGTAGATATGTATGTCGGTCACAACAACGGTACTATTAATGTCCCCTATTATATACAATTTGGGGAACTCTCTCTTTCTTATATATATATATATATATATATATATATATATATATATATATATATATATATATATATATATATATACAGTGATGATCATATTTATTGGCACGGTAAAATAAAAGTTAAATTTTGTCTAATAAATTCTAAAAAAGGGATTAAATTAAAGAAAATAACAAAGTATATTATGTATTTTTAACTGGCCTTTCCGATGCAGCAATCGGATTTTAGAAAAAATAAATAACAAAGGAACAACAAACATAATTGCAAAAAACCCTTGTTCAAAATTATTGGCACGGCTTTGTTTTTCTTTTAGTATCAGTATAATATCAATCAATTTCCGGTTTACGTGCTTTCTGAACTTTTTTATAGCCATATTATGCTTGTTTAACGCTAATTCAGTGAATAATTTTTTTCAGATAATTTTTAGATAGCGATTTATTTAAACTATTATAAGTGACTAAATTATAATTTTCAATCGCCATGGTTAAAACTAAGGAACACAGCGAAGACGTCAGGAAGCTTGTTGTAGCATGCCATACCAATGGGGAGGGCTATGATAAGATTTCAAAGAAGCTAAACCTTCCCAAATCCACTGTTAGAGCCATAATAAACAAGTTCAAATCGCAAGGCCACGTTATGAGTTTAGAGGGTAGAGGGAGAAAAAGGATTCTTTCCCCAAGAGATGAACGGAAAATTGTTCGACAAGTAAAACAAAACCCAAGGATCTCTGTTGGGGAGATTGTTGATGAACAGAGCACCTCTGGAGTGAATGTATCTCGACATACAGTTGGTAGAGTTTTGAAGAGAGCTGGTTTAAAAGCATGTCGTCCGAGAAAGACTCCCTTATTGAAGCCTATGCACCTGAAAGCAAGGCTAACCTTTGCAAAACGTCATATTGATAAAGATGTTGCATTCTGGAAACGTGTTCTATGGACTGACGAAACGAAAATAGAGTTATTTGGCCATAATAAAGTGTCTTATATTTACAGAAAATCTGGCGAAGCTTTCCTGCCTAAGAACACCATACCCACAGTGAAGCACGGTGGAGGCAGTTTGATGTTTTGGGGATCCTTTGCTGCCTCTGGACCAGGGCGACTTGTTAAGGTCACAG